>NW_006408631.1:6474066-6497675 GCF_000296735.1 Chrysochloris asiatica
TATTATTCTCCTGGTCTTCTTCATTACACCCATCAATACCTGAAATTATGCCTTATATTTGTCTATGTAATTGTTCATTTCTCTATCCCCTACTAGAACATTAGCTCTTTGAAGGCAAAGACTTTTCTCTGTGCACAGCTGTAGGTTAACTGCAAGAACATGCTTTTTATTCTAAGGTTACATAAATGATTAATGCATATCTAAGGAAACTTTCTTTTCTCATAAATGTGCAATATCTTTATCACCTCTGAAAGCCTACTCAGGACTAGAAGCTGTGATACGTGCCAGGGATATAATAATAAATAATGCAGAACCTGCTTTCATGGGGCTCAACTCTACTGGAAAAGTCAAAAGGTAAACAAAGATTATCAAATAATCAATTATGCTTATAACACATGCTAATAAGTCCCCAAAGTAAACAATTTAAGATGGACACTGTTAAGGCATTTTAAGTTGTTCCTAAGTAAATTGATATCGTTGTTGGTGCTATTAATTGCCATTGAGTAGATTCCAACTCATAGCAACCCTGTGTAGGGTTTCTGAGGAACAGCTAGTGGGTTTGAACTGCTGACCTTGTGGTTCAGTCTGGTGCTGATTCTACAGCGCCACAGCAGGAGTTCACTACGATATTTTAAGTTGAACTTAAATGAAGCTCTTTCTTAAATTTTAAAAAAGTACTTAAATACATCAGGATGATTGGATGGTTTTTTCACAACTGTTATTTTTCTCTTTAGTGTACTTTTATGGAAAGAAAAGATGTAAGCATAATGAGAATGTTGTTATTGTTAAGTGCTGTTGAGCTGATTCAGACTCATAGTAACCCTGTGTAGGATTTCTGAGGAGAGGCTAATGAGTTTGAACCATGACCTTGTGGTTGAAACTGACCTTTCAGTCCTGTGCTTATCTTAAATTACTACATAGCCTAAAAAGAATTGGAATCATATACCCCTTTGTACTTTCTTTAGAAAGTGAGCAGGAGACTTGTGAAATCAGGAAGACAGAAAATTCAGAAGACAATACATTATTGTGTATCAATGGGGGATGTCTTCATCAGTCTTCACATGCTTCATGGAAACATAGTTCAAGGACCATTGTTGAGGGAGCCTCCCACTGTTAGTCACCAAAAAGATTATGGTCTTAAATGTACTAACTAATGATCCTACAGTAATGACTTAATAGCATATCACAGTTCATCATTTATAAAATGATTTGGAAGATTTAACATAATCTTCAATAATTTACAGAATTTAACATCTAAAGATTTAAGTCATTTAAATGACTGCTGCTGTTCATTAATTTTCAGATCCCTCCCTCTCCTCAATTTTTATTCTCAATTAGTTCAGAAACGAAAAGGATTAGTTTTACTAGATTCAGATTATCCCTATTTTGTCTGCAACTGGATGGTTTTATTTTAAATTACAAACTCTCATAATTCTTAGTTGCAACTTTTAATATGAAATGTGTGCTTAAGAATAATCGAGCACTATGATTATGTAATACACAGAATTGTTAAAAATAACTGATACCTAATTTAATTTTGGAGTCCTGGTGTGGCGCTGTGAATTAATGCGCCAGACAGCAAAGTCGTTTGAACTACAAGGTCGGTGGTTCAATCTCATCAGTCACTCCTTGGAAACCCTATGCAGGGTCACTATGGATCAGAATTGACTCGATGGCACTTAACAATAACAATGACAATTAAATTTTAACAACTAATCCTTCGTGAATTCTGCCAGCTCTTTTCTTGATGGTGTCTGGATTCTACTTCTGATCTGCCTCTTACCCTCGCTTTTTTTTTTTTTTTTTTTTTTTTTAAAGGAAGCCCTAGTGGCCTTCCCATAGTGGATTACACTTTGGGCTGCTAACCAAGTTTAGTGGTTGGAGTTCACCAGCCACTCCGCGGGAGAAAGATGAGTCTTTTTGCTCCTGTAAAGATTTACAGAATTGGAAACCTTTCACAGGGTCGCTATGCGTAGGAACAAACTTGGCAGCACTCAAACACTGTCCTCTTTTTTTAGGAACTTTCTGGAAGCTGAAAATTGATTCCATGCCTTACTATCTTAGTACTAGAACTCTTTTGACTTCTTTGAAATGTTCTCTTTTTCCCACTATCTTTTATCTTTCTATTGCGTCTTAGTGATCCAGTGCTGCTGAAACAGAAATGCCACACATGGGTAGCTTTAAAGAACAGATATTTGTTTCCTCATATATTAAGAGGCCAGAAGTTTGAATTCAGAATACCAGTTCTAGGGGAAGACTCTCTTTATTGGCTCTGGAGAAAGATCCTTGTCTCTTCTGGTTTCTGTAGCCCTGGCATTTCTTGATACCTGAACAATCTTCAAGTGGTATCCATCTTGCTCCATTCATTTGTCCTCTCTCTGTGTGTCTATATTGCTTCTTATAATTCAGAAGGGATTAGGTTTAGAATACACTGTACACAGACATGTCCTCATTAACATAACAAGGACAACTCTATTCCCAAACAGGATCGCATCCATAAGGATTGGATCTAGCATTCCAACACTTATTTTGAGAGGTGACAATTCAATCCTCAACAAATGGTAGAATGTGTTGCTTATGCTCTCCACTTTCCAGAAGATGCACCCTGCATTGCAAGTCATGGCTGTCCTCCAGAAGGCTATGCATCATCTCTCCTGAGGTCACAACCCTTTATGCTTCCCTATCCTAGTCATCTTCTCAGCACCTATCTTTCTCTGCCTGTGCCTCTTTAACTCCACTGCTTCTCATAAAAACTATGTACTCTGTGGCCTCTGTCACTAAAACCCCAAGGACATTGGTCAGTGAACTTACGTGTTCAAATTCAGGCACAGTTTTAGGGAGTCCTGGTGTGGTGCTATGGACTAATGCATCAGACTGCAAAGTTGTTTGAACTGCAAGATCGGTGGTTCAAGCTCGCCAGCTGCTCCTTGGAAACCCTACACAGGATCGCTATGGGTCAGAATCAATTCGACAGCACTTAACAACAACAACAACAACCAGGTGCATGGTCTTCTGATATGGCACTGTAGGATCAACACTGGACTGTGAACCTCAAGGTCAGCACTTTCAAACCCACCAGCTGCTCCTTGGAAATACTGTATTAGGTTGCTATGAGTCAGCGCTGACTTGATGGCACTTAACAATAACAACAACCAGCTACATATTTACTATACATTTGTTTTCAGTGTCTATTCTATTTCAATTAATCCTCACAATAATCCTTAGAAGTAGTATTATCAGTGTTTTCCAAACAATTTGTTTTTCAGTAATCACTGCTAGAAAAATTATACCCAATATTCTAGGTAACTGATTTCAGAAACCAACTGAAAAAAATTAGAACTTTTTAAATTGTTTTTCTAAAAGCATTTTTCTTCTATTTCCAGTTTTGTAAAGCTTTAAAATAAACATTTTACTCACTAAAACATATATATATGACTTTTCTTCACTTGACATTTTCTTCTATAGTAGAATAAAATAAGTTCTCACATCTTTAAAAAGAAACTCATAATGGACTAGGTTTAACTTGATGAAGCAAATGAATAACAAAGTGTAATTTACATGTATCTATAGTTTTAGGGATCTACTCAGCTTGGTTCATTGGTGTGCTAACTAAAAGTGTTTTCTACTTATTAACCATAAAAATAAAATGAGTTAACTGAACTATATATAGGAAATTTGCTCAAAGTACATTATAACCCGTAGTGTGGTTTATGAGGAAAGACTGAATTGTTTTAAAATTTATCTTTTTAATGTCTTGTTGTTGTTAAATGACGTTGAGTCGATTCTGACCCATAGCGACCCTATATAGGGTTTTTGAGGAGCAGCTGGTGACCTTGAGCCACTGAATTTGCAGTTCAAATGGCTTTGCAGTCTGGCACATTAACCCATAGAACCACTAGTATTAAAAGTATTAGCCTTAAATAGCTAGAATTGCATTTTCACTATAGCAACGATTAAGATATTAGAGCTATAAATAAAAACAGCTAAAATGAAATTACAAGTAGTGCAAAGATATTTTGATATAGTAACCATTGTTTTTGTGTACTTTTAATTACCTTCTGACCCTTTTCCCATAGAGCAATAAGAAGCAGTAGAATTGTTGTTAGGTGCCGTCAAGTCTGTACCCAACCACACAATCATTGCTATGTTTGAGTCCATTGCTGCTGCCACTGTGCCAAACCATCCATTTGGGGGTCTTCCTCTTTTTCTCCAAACCTCCACTTTAACAAACATGATATCCTTCTCCAGGGACTGGCCCCTCCTGATAATATGTCCAAAGTATGAGAGATGAAGTCTGGCCATCCTGGCCTCCAAGGAGCATTTTGGCTGTAATTGCTCCAACACAGATTTATTTGTTCTTTTGGCAGTTCCTGGTACTTTTAATACTCTTCTTTAACAGCATAACTCAAATGAATCCATTCATCTAGTCTTCCATGTTCACTGTTCAACTTTCCCATGCATGTGAGGTGATTGAACATACCATGGCTTGGGTCAGGTGCACCTTAGTCCTCAAACTGATATCTTTGCTCTTGAACACTTTAAAGAGTTCTTGTACAGCCGATTTGCCTAATGCATCCCTTATCAGCAGCACGAGAGTCCCTGGGTGGTGCACATGATTACCACACTCAGCTGTTAACGAAGAGGTTGGATGTGTGAGTCCATCTGGGTTAATGTGCTGGACTGCAAGGTCGGTTTGAACCACAAGCCTGGCGGTTCAAGCTCACCAGCTGCTCCTCAGAAATCCTATAAATTGTTGTTATGAGTTGGAACCAACTCAATGGCACTTAACAACAGAGGTACTTTAAAGTCCAGGTGTAGTGCTGTAGGATAATGCACTGGACCACAAGCTTGGTTTGAATGGCAAGACTGGCAGTTCAAATCCACCAGCTACTCCTCAGAAACCTTATTCAGTCTTGCTATGAGTTGGAATCGACTTGATGGCACTTAATAAGAACAACAACAGAGGTAATTCACAAGAAATGCCTGGTGATGAAATCAGTCATTGAAAATCCAGTTTGCTTTGACACACATGGGGTCATTATGAGTCAGAGTCAACTCGTTATCGATTTGAACTAATAGCAGTGCCAGGGAAATTACAGGCATTGTTTCCATAGGGAATGTTACAAACCAACACACTAGGAAAAAACTTAGAACTGCATTTTATTAAAAATTAGATTTTATACGACAAACCTTAGCATCTTGGCACAGCATGATCAAGTTGAGTTATTTATACTATGTGAGCTGTGGGTGGATGACAAATACAATTGTGAATATGTGCCTGTGAACATGAAGTAGACACTCAGTATGCTGATGACATATGAAGGTTACTGTGATTTCACTTTGCTTAATATCTCCATTCGGAAGCAATAACAATTTGATCCCTTTAAAATCCTTATTAAATAATTCATTCTATGACAATTGTCTTACAGTTGCTTAGAAGTAAAGCAGGTGTTTAAATCATAAAAGGATAACCTCACAGAAGGAAAATTAAAGTCTTGGACCAATTACAAGTCACATGGGGCCATTGATCCTCAGAATAGTTTATGCCAAGGACTGTGATGCAAATGACCTGGAGGAGTCTTAAAGTGGAGAAATGAACAAGAAAATCATTTGAGACATAGTACTGACATAGACCTCAATTACAGAAAAAACAAAACATTAAATTTTACATTCATGTATAGGAGTCCTGGTGTGGCTCTGTGGACTAATGCACTGGATTGCAAAGTCGTTTGAGCCACACTGTCAGTGGTTCAAGCTCACCAATTGTTCCTTGGAAACCCTATACTGGGTTGCTATGGGTTGGAACCGACTTGGTGGCACTTAACAACAACAATGTAGCATAGTTTTATTAAATTGATGTAGCTACAAAATTAATGTGGCTACAAAAAGTCATTAGGTTAATACATCTTAACATTTGTGGAACTTGAGACTAGTGGAGACGGGAAAATTGATGAAAAGTTGAAAACAATATGGTAGCTGTTGTGTACAAGTGTGCTTCAACCTAAAGAGGGGAGGGACAACATTAAAAAAGTTTTCATTTTCAAAATCTGTACTGTAATTGATAGATTGTTGTTGTTACAGGTAACTAGAGGTTGACAATGATAGAACAATACTGGAATTGGAGAGAAAGTTGGTAAGAGAAAGATTGTTATTGTTGTGGTTAAATGCCATTGAGTTGCTTCTGACTCGCAGCAACCCTGTATGGGATTTCTGAGGAGCAGTAGATGGTTTGAACCATCAACCTTGCAGTTAGCAGTGCAGTGTTTATTACTGTACTTATTGAGGCTAGTAATTGATTTAGCTTGAAACAGAGGTGTCCAAGAAAATATCTTGGATTCTGGAGTTGACCACTGGGCTATATGGAGAAAGTTAATTAGATTTCTTTTGGAAATGCTGAGTGAGACATCTGAAAGACACCCCGGTTAAGATGTCCCAGAGGTAATTATAGATATAGATCTACATTTAGCAGTATATTTTGGCCAAGGATTAGAACTTTAGAACAGTTTGCTCTTCAAAGCTGAAATGTTATTTTAGTTGATAATCTGTAGACTAATTTCAGAAGTAATAGTAATATTAATTTATTAATAATTAATAATAAGTGCAACCCAGGAGTTAAGAGTCTGGGCATTAAAGTCAGAGAATCTGAATTTTAACCCAATCTCTAACACTTACTACCAGGAAATCTGGGATCATTTCTGAAATACTTTGTGACTCAGTTTTGTCATCTGTAGAAAGACAATGGTGAGCATTAAGTGATGGAACAATGCTCTCAATAATTATTAGCCATTAATATAGGCTTGAACAACATGGAAGTTCCATTTTAAAAGTAAAAAACAGATATTAGCTATTTCATATTCGATTTTATATCTGTCAAAGGATGAATATAGTAGCATTTTCCTGTTTCCCTAATTCAGTTTCACACATAGTAAATCCAGCTATTCTATCTTTGATGTTGTAAACAAGCACATTAGGACATGTAAGAATATGGATCTGACTTAATGATGTAACTTCTAGAATAAAATTTAAAACTAAACTTTTATCTGACTTTTCTTATAGCCTCTAAATTTTATTTCTGTGGAGGAAGCAAAATATAATTACCATTGTGTAACAAGAATGACAAAAAACAAAAAAACTGCCAAGTTTCTGAAATATGTGCATTGTTTAGACAGAGGTATCCAATGAAGATAATTAGTAGTGTCTTTCTTATTAGCACCTTTGGTGAGGGTTCAGATATAGGATCTCTGGAAAACAAAAGTGCCCCTAAAAACAGTTTACCAAGTAATCTCTAGGTTTTAGATGAACTGAATAATAACAGAATTAAAATTTGGGTTTTTATTCACCCACTTACCATCTGCTTCCTTAAGGCTATTTTCTCAGCAATTGAACTGAGAGATGAAAAACATGAACCCAACATAGAAAGATCAAGTTGACTTGAAGCATATCCATTATAGTATTATTATATTCAAAGACAAATGTAAATTCGTGTACTGGGTAGTATTTTTATAAACCTCTTTTTATAGGTCATTACTGTGAAGACTTTGTGTAATAAATCACTGAGGTTTAAGATTCTATTTAGAACAGAGATCAAACATATTTCAAAATCTAAATTTGATGCTTAATCCAAATCCTGTTTGTGTCATCAGCTGAATGTGGCATTTGGAGTTCCAGCACATTTGGTCAACAACTTCAGAACTGTGTTGAAACCACTACAGAGGAAAACCTGTGCTGGCAGATACTTATTACATTTTAAGATACAGAAATTGCTAAGTATTTACACACAACATAAAAAGTAATTGTTGTAATATGAATATGATACTTAACATATATTTTGCTTCTGAAAAGAAATTAAAGATAGATGTTACTTGGCAATGAATATGTGAGCATTTTGGAAAAATTAGTATTTTTCTAGTGATCCATCTTCTCAAGATTTTGTATTCTAATCCCCCATAGGCTATATTCATATGAACATACTTTTTTTGGGGGGGCCCTTAAATTTCATTTATTTTGTTGCTATTGGGAATATACACAGCAAAACATGCACCAATTCAAGTTTCTACATGTACAATTTAGTGACACTGATTACATTATTCAGTTATACAATCATTCTCACACACACCCCTCTTTTCGGATTTGTTACTCCTTTATTAGCATAAACTATTGCCCCGTAAAGTTCCTACCTAGTCTTAAAGTTGCTATTGTCAATTTGATCCCATATAAGGAGTTCTTAAAAGAGAGCAATGTTCAAGGCAAAACTTTTTTTATTAGTTAAGCTTAACTACAGTTATACATGCTCTGGTAACATAATGGATTACAAACTGGACTATTAACCATAAGGTCTGCAGTTTGAATCTACTAATTGCTCCATAGGAGAAAGATGAGGCTTTCTGCTTCTATAAAGATGTACAGCTTCAGAAACCCTATACAGGATCACTATGAGTTGGAAGCAACTCACTGACACAAAACCACCACCAGCTGCTACGTTTTAAGATGACTTCAGGGAATATTTTTGGTTTAGATTTAAAGTTTATCTCAGGGCAATAGTTTCAGGGGTTCATCCACTTTTCAGGTTTCCTGAAAGTCTAGAGTCCTGAGAATTTAAAATTCTGGTCTGCATCTTTCCACTTTTAAACAAGATTCTTCTATAGCATCTTTCATCAAAATGTTATATAATGGGATCCAGGTATCATCCAGTTCTTCTGGTGTCATGGCAAAGGACAAATGTGTTCACCGAGTTAGTCAGATATTCTTTATCTTCCTCCTTCTTTGTCACTCCAGGTGAACAGAGTGATTGTTCTGCCTTAGAAATGGCTTCTTGCAAACTTTCATGACCTAAGGAACTATGCAAGGTAATAACATCAGAACCACTAAACACGGTATTAGACCAATTAACTGGGCTGTCCTATGAAACCTTAATCTTAATTTATGAACATTCTTTAACAAATGTACCTTTTCCTTAAAAAAAAAAAAAGACAATACCTTCTTTATATTTGAAGTGTAATTTGGATTTTTTTTTTTTTGTACATTGTGTTGTTATTTAGCCTTTATTTTAAAGCAAACAACATAAACTTATAATTAAAAAGTAAATGTTTAACTGGAAAAATCTCTTGTTCATAGAGGGGAAAAAATAGTATTACCTCTTCTATTTCTAGTAATGCCAGGTTTATTATAAAAATGTCAAGTGCAATATAATACTAGAACTTCTCTAACATGAGAGTTTTAATTATAGTTATTTTAGGAATATTGTTGTTGTTTGTATAAGGTGCTGTTGAGTTGGTTCTGACTTAGAAGCAACCCTATGCACAACAGAACAAAACACCACTATCCTGTGCCATCCTCACAGTTGTTATAGTTGAACCCATTGTTGTTGCCACTGAAGTAATTCATCTCACTGGGGGTCTTTCTCACTTTCACTTACCCTTTACTTTACCAAGTATAATGCCCTGCTCCAGGAATGGATCCCAGGAATATCAAAGTAAGAGAGACAAAGTCTCACCATCCTCACTTCTAAAAAGCATTCTGGCTGTACTTCTTCCAAGACAGATTTGTTTGGTCTTCTGGAAGTCCATGCTATAAGCAATATTCTTTGCCAGTGCCTTAATTTAAAGGCATATCAATTCTTTGGTTTTAATTCATTGTCCAGCTTTTGCATATGTATGAAGCAGTTGAAAATATCTTAACTTGGATCAGGCACACCTTCATCCTCAAAGTGAAATCTTTGTTCTTTAACACTTTAAAAAGCTCTTTTACAGAAGAATTCTCTAATGAAATCTGCCATTTGATTTCTTCACTGCTAGTCGCTATGAGTTGGAACTGAATTCACCACCACCACTTTTGTAAGTGCTGATTGTGGATCTAAGCAAAATAAAATCTTTGACAGCTTCCTGCTTTTTTCTGTTTTTTTTTTTTTTTTAAATGCTATTTATTGGTCTAGTGTGAGGATTTTTGTTTTCTTTACATCGAGGTACAATTCATACTTAAGGGTGTAGTCTTTGAACTCTATCACTATTTTGAAGTCCTCCTTGCTTTCTGCAAGCAAAGCTGCATCATTTGCATATCTCAGATTATAATTCGTCTTCCATCAAATTTGATGTCACACTCATTTTAATAAAATTCAGCTTCTATGATTATTTGCTCAGCATACAGATTGACTAAGTATGGTGAAAGAATACAACCCTTTCATAAACTTTCCTGATTTTTAGTATCCACTTTTTCTATTAGAAGGGTGCCTCTAGGTCTATGTATAGGTTCCTCAAAAGCACAATTAAGCAATCTGGAAGGCTCATTCTTCACCAGTTTTCCATAGTTTGGTATGAGCCACACTCAAATGCCTTTGTATAGTCAATAATGCACAAGTAAACATCTTTCTGGAGTTGTAGTGTGGTGCTGTGTGTTAATAAGCTTGACCGCAAAGTCGCTTTGAGCTGGAAGGTCAGCAGTTCAAGTTCATCAGCTACTCCTTGGAAACCCTATACAGGGTCACTATGTGTCAGAATAGACTCAACGGTACTTAACAACAACAACAACAATAAGCTTCTTTCTGGTATTCTGCTTCCAGCAAAGATCCAGCTGATGTCAGCAATGACATCCCTCGTTCCGAGGCCTCTTCTAAATCTGGCTTGAATTTCTTGCAGTTCCCTGTCAACATACTGTTGAAGCTGTTTGTAAATTCTCTTCAGCAAATTTTACTTCATGTGATATTAATGATTTTTAAAAAATAATTTATGCATTCTATTAAGTTACTTATTTTTAAAAGGGCACAAATATGGATTTCTTCCAATTGGCTGACCAGGTAAATGTCTTCTAAATTTCTTGGCTTAGATTTGTGAGCAACTACAGTACTGCAACAATTTGTTGAAAGATTTCAATTTGTTTTCCGTCAATTCCTGGAGCCTTGTTTTACACCAATGCCTTTTGTGCAGCTTGGACTTTTTCCTTCAATACCATCTGTTCTTTATCATATGGTACCTCTTGAAATGTCTGGACATCAACCAATTATTTTTGTTACAGTGACTATGAATACCTTCCATTTTCTTTTGATGCTTTTGGAATCATTCAACATTTTGCCCATAGAACCCTCAGTATAGCAACCCAAGGCCTGATTTAAATGCTGAATGTGTTCTTCCATTTTGGTTTTCTAACTCTGGGTCTTTGTATATTGTCTTACAATGCATGGTTTTGTCTTCCAAAACTGTTGTTTAACATTTTCTGTTCAGCTCTTTTACTTCATCATTTCTTTTAGTCACTTTAGGTACTCTGCTCAAAGTAAGTTTCAGAATGTTTTCTGACATCCATTTGGTCTTTTCTTTCTTTTTAATTATCTTTTGTTTTCTTAATGGATGACGTTTTTACTATTACCTCACAACTCTTCTGGCTATTTAGTCATTAGTGTCTAGTGCACCAAAGGTATTTTTGAGATGGACTTTAAATTCAAGTGAGATATATTCTGTCATATTTTGGCTCTCACAGAGTTATTTTCATATTCTTCAGCTCTTCCTAAACTTGCATAAGCGCATTTGATGATCTATTGTACATTCAGCCCCTGGTCTTATTTTGGCTAATGATAATGAACCTCTCTATTGTCACTTTGCACAGACAAAGTCAGTTTGATTCCTGTGTATTCCATCTGGTGAGATCTATATAGAGTATAGTTGTCTTTTATGTTGTTTAAAAATATATTTGCAATGAATAAGTCACTTATCTTACAATGTTTTTTCAGGTGATCATCAGCATCATTTCTATCACCAAGGCCATATTTTCAAATTAATGATCCCTCATCTTTTCACATTTCAGTCACTAGTAATTATCAATGCATTTTGATGGCATGTTTGATCAGATTCAGACTGAATAATTTCATGGTTTGATCAATTTCATTATCACTGGCTTTAGTGGTTAGTGCATAAATTTAAATAATAGTGATATTCCCTGGACATTCTTGTAAGTCTATGGACATTATCCTATCACAGACAGCATTATACTTCAAAATAGATCTTGAAATGCTCTTTTGATGATGAATGTGATGCCATCCCTCTTCAATTTGTTGTTCTTTGCATAGTAAACCATCTGAATATCAGATTAAAAACTGTCAATACCAGTCCAGTTCAGCTCAGTATTCCATCTCATTTTTTTCAATGTTTAATTGTGAATTATATGATAGTTTACATGGGAGAACATTAGTTTTACATTCATTCTATGGTATATCATTTCACTGCCGTGGTTACAATCCCCCCCATGCATCATCAACCAACCAAAGGGTATACCATGCAAACCTGCCCCCTACACTCTCTGCCCCCACCCCCGGTGGGTCTAAAGGTCTAAAGTCCCCAGCTGCTCCATTGCTCCACGTCATTATCTCTGCCTCCATCTCAGGCATCTCTGTTTCTCTGGGTAGGGTCCCGCTCTCGGTTCTTCTCCGTTGATGGTCCCAAGGACCTCCGCTCCTAGACTGGAAAGTTAATCACTCCCTTCCTTGCTATAAAACGTCTACCTTTACATTTCCAGCCCTCACAATCTATCCTGATAACAATTATTCATTATTGTATAGCCAGAAACATCACCATAGAAAACTTGTAAGTCCATCTTCTGCCTAAAACTGATTGGAATACCTAAAATGGGGCTACAACATGACCATTTCATTTTTGATGATTTACAATTTTCCTAAATTAATATTTCATATATCTCACATTCTGATTATTAATAAAATTTTCAGTTGTTTCTTCTTATTTTGAATTGTCGGCCATCAGAAAATGAAGGTTCCAAAAGCTTTACTCCCTCTGACATTAAGGTGAACTCTACTTTGAGGAGGCAGCTGAAATATACAAACAAAGCAATAAAGTTTGAAAGTGCCTTCCAAACTGAGGGGCTCACCTTCTGGTACTATATCTGATTATGTGTCACTGCTATTTATAAGATTTCCAGTGTCTGACCCTTCAGAAATTGTCTGCCTCTACTTCCTCCTCATCTTTCTTATTCTGTAAACTCCACTTAAATCTGTCCAGCACAGGTAATACCAGTGGCATAGCTTTCAGCATCACAGTAATACACAAGCCACTACAATACAACAAAGTGACAGACAACTATTATTCATTAATATGTACAGCAAGATTTAATTTGTTACCTGTACACATGAACTACAATTGCATTATAAATATCTCTATTAAGTCTTAAGGAGTCCCTGAGTGGTGAAAATAGTTAACACGCTTCATGTTGTTAACTATGTTAGTCGGTCAGAACCGACTCACAGGGACCCCATGCACAGCAGAATGAAACAATGTCCAATCCTGGGCCAACCTCACTACCGCTGCCACACTTGAGTCCATCAATGATGCCACCTGGCTGATCCATCTCGTTGGGGGTCTTCCTCTTTTTCTCTGACCCTCCACCTTACCCAGCATGACATCCTTTTCCAACGATTGTTTCCTCCGAACAATATGTCCAAAGTAGGAGAGACGAAGCTTAGCCATCTTAGCCTCCAAGGAGCACTCTGGCTGCACTTCTTCCAAAACAGATCTGTTGGTTCTTTTGGCAGTCCATGGCACTTTCAGTATTCTCCTCCAACACCACAACTCAAAGGCATCCATTCTTCTACGATCCTCCCCATTCACTGTCCAGCCTTCGCATCCATATGAGGCTATTGAAAACACAATGGCCTGGGTCAGGCGCACCTTAGTCCTCAAGCTGACATCTCTGCTCTTCAATACTTTAAAAAGTTCCTGTACAGCAGATTTGCCCAGTGCAATACGTCGTCTGATCTCTTGACTGCTGCTTCCACCAGTGTTGATAGTTGATCCAAGAAGAATGAAGTCCTTGACAACTTCGATCTTTTCTCCATTGATAAGAATGTCGTTTATTGGTCCAGTGGTGAGGATTTTTGTTTTCTTGACATTGAGATGTAATCCATATCGAAGGCTGTGCTCTTTGATCTTCATAAGTAAATGTTTCAAGTCCTCTTCACTTTCAGCGATCAAGGTTGTATCATCTACATATCGCAGGTTGTTAATGAGTCTTCCTCCAGTCCTGATGCCACGTTTTTCTTCATAGAACCCAGCTTCTCAGATTATTTGCTCAGCATACAGGTTGAATAAGTATGGTGAAAGAACACAACCCTGTCTCACACTTTTCCCAATTTTAAAACATTCAGTGTTCCCATAGTTATTCTTCATAGTTATTCAAAAAGTTGGAAGTTCAAAACCATCTAGAAGCATCTTGGAAGAAAGGCATAATGATTTGTCAGGATGTCTCTTTTGGAGATGCAACCAGAAAATATTTATTTGGTTGCTCTTTTATTTCTAGCTCTATTGTTCTGCAAATATTTTGAGATCAAATACTTTGTCTTGTTCACTCCTCTTCCCTTGGTCCTGAAAGACTGTTTGGGGAGTAAGTTTATTGCTTGACTGAATAAACATTTGAACCAGTCTATTTGCTATGGGTCGGAACCGACTCAACGGCACTTAACAACAACAACAACATTTTAATTATCTAAAAACATTTTCCTCCTAAAAACTAGGATATTTCTTGATGGAAATCAGAAATTTTTGATTTTTGAATATTTTTGAATATTCTACAACTTCTGTAGCTGTCTTTTTGTGAGTATAGTTTTTAATCAAAAAATTTGCAAAACAGTATTTCCATGATTTCTTTTTAGCAGCAGTCTCTGGTTTCAATCTTTTTGAGTGTCCAGTTATTTTGACTGTCTGATGTTACCTTTTCTGATGGACACAAGTCAGATTTACTATGTTTTGGTCACTACAGGTGTGACTATCTTCCGGTGACTTTTTGCAGTCATTTGTTAAACTATATGACATTGCATGGACGTATTCTGAGTGAATCATTTATATTTAGATTCAAATCCAAGTTATAATAGAACAATGGGGAAATTTTTTTTTCTCTGGAGATGCTTTTCAGGATCTCATTTACACTGCAAGATAAGGTACATTTATATCCCTGTCTACACAGTGTGCTTGTGAAAAGATATGTATTGAGAAAATAAATAAACAAATAAAATTCTCAAACACTAGCAGGGTCTTGTAATCCTATTTTAAGCCCTATGTATATTTTAAACTTGATTTGTAGCCAAAGAAGCCTTCTTTCTAGCAATTTCTTAATACTCGACAGACCTGGGTGAGTTTGTGACAGCCCTGTGCTATCAAAATCACATCAGTATCTTTGGATCATTACTCTCCACTGAGAAAATTGTCTAGCTGAACCAACTCTATGTCCACTTTTGTATTTCAATTTTATGACAATATTGAACACTGCACACATGACAATGCTATTTTTTTTATATACCTCTTTCACATTGCTTCCTCCTTTTTGTCAAATACATTATTTTGCCAAACTAAAAGTTGCATATAGCTCATTAATCCTCAATTGTGTGGCTATATATATATATTTTCACTCTTTAGTGTTAAAAATAAAGTGTGGTGTATTTTTTAATAAAGCCTCTTTTTAGGTGTTCATTGTTCCCTTTCCCTGAGATGTATAATTGGATTCTTCAGCCATATATCTCATAGTATTTGCCACCAACTGAGCTGGAAAAATGTAGAATTACTAAGTTTAAATTCAACAATTCTATGCATTTAAATAAAAGATTACATTGAGAAGACATACTATCTTAGTCTTCCAGAAAGGCACCTTAGTGTTCAAATAACAAATTGATCATGGTACATCTTCTATTCCAATATATTCCAGAACTGAATAAATATGAAAAGTCCAATTTTGAATTGTTATTGTTTCTTTCTATGGTACTTTTTAGGTTTTCTTAATGTGGATGATTTTGGTTCATAAAGAAACTGCATTTTAGCTTTGTGTCTGTGTGTAAATTACCTATCATGTTTCTACAATCATGAAAACTCATACTTTTTAATCTATCAATTACAGTGAGTTATGTACAGTTCTTAAAAGGAGTGTGGCAGAATGTAGCTTGGAGGTACCAAGAATGTACCTTAAAACCAGTTGTCTGGTATAATCCCAGCAATGCTGTCTAATAAGTTGTGTGACCTTCAATAAGTTATATAGTCATCATCCTGTGCCACAGTTTCCTTATCAGTAAAGTAGAAGTAATAATAGCAGATATCTCATAAGGACATGGTAAGCATTGCTAAAGTGCTGAGATCATATACTGAGTAAGTAAAAATATCAGTTGACATCAAGTCATTTCTAACTTACGGTGGCCCTATGTGTATCAGAATAGAATTAGACTCCATAGGGTTTCTCTCCGTAGACTGTAACCTCCAACCTCTTGGTGACTCCTGGTGTGGTGCTGTGGGCTAATGTGTCAGACTGCAAAGTCGTTTGAACTGAAAGGTCCATGGTTCAAGCTTACCAGCTCCTCCTTGGAAATCCTATACAGGGTTGCTATGGGTCGGAATCAACTTGACGGCACTTAACAACAACAATAACAATATATCTAAAACCTTGTGTGCCAAATCAGGACTTTCTCTGTTATATGCATAAAAGAGAGTCCTGGTGTGACATTGTAGGATAAGCACAGGATCACAAGGTCAGTTTGAACCAAAAGGTCAAATCACAATGGTCAGGTTATTCGCCTGACCATTTTTCACCACCATCACTGCTAACACATCTATTTTTCTTCTCTCACCTGACATCTAAACATTCCTTTGTCTATTTTCAGTACAGCAGTTAAAGTTACTCCATTAAATGGTTAATTTGATCATCTCTTGTCTCTGCTCAAAACTCAGTAATGAGTACAATCTTGGTGTCTTAAACTTGCTTACAGAGTAGGTATTGCCGACTCCATTCTTCTCTGACCTCTTCTCCTGCCTCTTTACAAAACCACTCACTCTATTTCAGCTACACAGGCCTCCTTGCTATGTCTCAGTACAACCAGGCAGAGCCCTTGAGCTAATGGTTCTTTCTTCCTGAAACCTTCTCCCTTTAGATATGCATACGACTAATTCCCTCACCTTCTTCAATATCACATACTTGATGTAGTCTACCTTGTTCAGTTTATTTCAAATTGCAATCTGCTTCTTTCCATATTTTCAAATCTGCTAACCTAGTCTTATTTTTTTTATTCCTTTTTTCATAGCACTTACTACCTTCTAATATAACATGAAAAGTATATCTTTGTTGCATTTATTTCCATTTCCCTCACCTTCCTAACAGAATGTTAAGAACCATGAGGTTTAGGATCTGTTTTCTTTACTGGTGAATCCCAAGAACTTTGAGCAATGCCTAAAATCTAGTTGTGCCGTCAAATCAGTTCTGACCCATAGCAACCCTGTATAGAGATTCCACGGGGCAACTGGTTTGTTTGAACTGCCAATCTTAAAGTTAGCAGTACAGTGCTTCTTCTACAGTGCCACACTTACTGTTAAGTGCTGTTGAGTCGAGTTGTTTCTGACTCCTAGCTACCCTGTAGGGTTTCCCAGGAGTACTGGTGTGTTTGAACTGCAAACTACGTGGTTCACAGTCCAGTGTTAATCCCACAGTGCCACACTTTGTTGTTGTTGTTAAGTGTCATTGAGTCAGTTCCAACTCATAACAACCCTGTATAGAGTTTCCAAGGAGCTGCTGTTAAGCTTGAGCCATTGGCCTTTCAGATCAAAATAACTTTGCAGTCCAGTGCACTAACCCACTCTGCCACACCCCAGGACTCCCTAAAACCTAGTAGGTACTCAATAGATATTTATTGAGATAAGTTTAATTTTCAACAAATGAAGCTAGGTCACCGTGCTTAAACTCAGTGACAGTCTTACTTTCAAATTTAACAGTGGCAGAAAAATAAAGAAAAAAGAAGGGAACTTTATGCATTTATTCAAAATGTGTTGTTAATCAAAATAACGTAACATTAGGGTTCAATTCATCTAGACATGATTTTTAAGCTAATAGTATATGCAGTTCGAAACTACCAGCCACTCCACGGGAGAAAGATGAGGCTTTCTACTCCCGCAAGGATTTACACCCTCGGAAACCCTGCACAGGGTCGCTATGGGTCGGAACCGACTCGACGGCACTTAACAACTTAACAAGTATATATATATATATATCCTGAATCCTGTTGAGTATCAATCCTTTACTGAATGATCTCATTCTTTGGAAACAACAAAAAATGGAAATGGTAGATAAACAAATTGGTTAAAATATTTTCCAGAAAAAGAAAGAAAGACCCCCTCCAAGACTGAAACTCAAAAGTAGGCATGTAAGCTTGCTGATATCCACATTGGTCTACTGGTAAGTGAAAGATGGGGAAAGCAGCAATGAAGATATGGGATGAGTTCAGTCATGTTCCATAGACTCCCATCAACCTGGAGATGAGAGAGAAAAGGGGAAGGGCTGGTTGGTCCAAAGTGTGATGAGACTGGAGGTCTCCTAATCCCATGGACAAGGACCTATCCACAGAGGGCTAGAGCCAAGAGTGAAGCGTCCAGTTGATGTGAAGTGAGAAAAGATGCATAAGAATGTCCAAACTTGTAGATAGCACCCATTTGACCTAGCTTTAATAATTTGGTGTTCAGAACTCCAGGAGAGGAAGATAAAGAAATGTGATGTAGTAAACAAGTGTAAATTGCTACAATTTGATGACCTTGACCTATACTTATGGATGTAGTAGCTGAAAATAGCAACTGAGAGGGAAGAAGTCTTCACATCAAGGATCAAACATATCCCCTCTGTATACAGGGTTGACAGAGATGGACAACTTAGACATTGGCTACCTAAATAAAGGGGCCTATAAAGGCAATGAAGAGGCTGACTTACAAGTTTTCAAGAGGGAGTTCAGTTTCAGAGTGTACAGGAGGAGGTAGAATCCCCACTGAATAGTTTTCATCTTGTCTAGATGGGTCTGGTAAAAGGAGATGGGAATAAGATTCTTATAACTCAATAGTGAGTAATTGTTAACATGACTAATTGTGATCAACACAACTGTATAGGTAGAAGTTCTGTAACATAAAGGGGGGAGTAGTTAATCTTACATTCCAGGAACAGAGGACCCTAGGACCATCAAGGGAGAAGAGCATGAGCGGAATGTAGGAACCTGTCTAGAGAAGGAGCACCAACAGAGATGGGGGCAGAGATGATGGCATGAACAGATAGGGCAGCTGAGGACTCTAGACTCATGGAAAGAGAAAAGCTGTGTGCTGGCAGCCAGTAGGCAGGCTTGCAGAATGTACCCTTTGGTTTTTTGAGTGATTGTATATTCCTGAGTGTTTTTGTATGCATCAAAAATTTAAAAATAAAAAGAGGAACTAAAAGCAAATATTGTAGAATGGTGATGCATGGAGGAGATTATAATCATTGCAATGATACGAAATACAATAGGATGAGTATAAAACTAATGTTTTCCCATGTAAACTATCACTCAATGCATAATAAAAGCTTTAAAAAAAGAATCCCAAAATATCCCCGAAACCATCATAAAATAAAAAATAGTTTAGCTTTATGAGCATATAATGGCTCCCTTAAGCTTTGTGATCTTTCAAAATCTATCCATATGAGATCAGATCAACAACAATTCAAAAGATTCGATAGGAATCTTCTTGTTGTTAAGTGCCATTGAGTTTGTTGTGACCATAGTAACTCTATATAGGGTTTCTGAGAAACAGTTGATGGGTTTGAATCATCAACCTTGTGGTTAGCAATCCAGTGCTTAGATAGGAACGTTAGGGGAGCAATGAATTTATGTTACTAAGGAAGGGACAACCCAGAAAAGGAGGGTGAGAAAGACTGCACAGCTTGAAGAAAGTAATTAACATCACTGAATTGTATGTGTAGAACTGCTCAATTGGTGCATATTTTGCTACATATATTCTCAACCACAACAAAAATAAAGAAATAAATAATTTTTTTTAAAAAAAGTAGAAAGAAAGCAAAGATGTGATCTATATGATGAAATCTTTTGGCTGGCATTGCCAGCACACATTCATTTGAAACTGACCATTTCAAAATGCTTTTGAAAATGGAATAGATACACAGGCTAGCGTCCCAAGATTAGACTGAAAATTAACACTTATTTTGACAAATAAAACAGTTTTCATATAAATCTTAGCTATTTTTTTCTAACATGAACCAACAGTAGAATTCTGTTAAGTCTATTTTCCAACTAAAACGTCTGCAATGAGGTCAATACAAAGCTTTTAAGGTTCTTATTGGAGCCCAAGAAAAAGTAGTGTGTTACAGCAGAAAAAAAACACACATTTAAAGCTGTGTAGACCTGAGGTCAGTCGTCACCTTGATTGCCTCCTAGGGTGTGATGGTTGGTAAGGATCTTAACATCTCTGATTCTCAGTTGTTATACTTACACAGCTTACAAAATCTGTAAGGGATTCATTTTCAGTATAACAGATATTTGGTAGAGGATTTTATATGCATTACTACATTTAATCCTATAACAATCCTATGAGGTAGGTAGCAGTGTTATTTTTATTTTGCTCATGAGGAAATTGGAGCTTAGGTAGATACAGAAAAATATTCACTCATTTCTCCCTTCTTCAAAGCATTCTATAACATTCATTAGGTTGTAATGGCTTCCAGAATGCTATAAGAATAGGCTGATCAGTTCACCTATGTTTTTCTTCAACCAAAAAACAAAATTAAAGAAAACAGTTAAGCAAGTGTAATAGAATTCCAGTCCTCAAAGTACACTATTTTTTGTTAATTTCATTTGGTGTACATTTCGTGATCATAATGTTTATTACTTAAATTTTTCAATTTTTACCTTCAAGTTACATAAGTAGTCTGCTTCATATTCTGTACTTGTATCTTGAGCTCTGCACACTTGAAAAGTTCTCATCTTAAGACATCTTATCGATTTAAAACATTTGGAAAACTCACCAAATTATTCAGGGAGTAGGTCCAATGTTGTATTCATTCTGGAAAAAACACAGAAGTCAAGAGAAATAAAAAGTGTGGAGAATGAAATGGTAAAGGATCTGTTTGTATCAGTAAAGCAATCCAACATTTGCTTAGACCGAATTTCTGCTGTTATTTTTTTTTAAAGCAGCATTTTTATTTCTCTACTGGTGATGTGGGCTAAAGCACTTCTCTGCAAGGTCAGTTTGACCTATAAGGTCGGTGGCTCAAACTCACCAGATGCTCCTTGGAAATGCTATTGAGGGTTTCTATGAGTTGGAAATGTCTTGACAGCATGCAACAACAAATGGTTGATCAAGATGTTAATAGGCATTTATTTATGTTTTATTATTTTTAGCTTCTCAGAACAATGCTCCAGGGTTTGTGCATAAAAGTATCCTTGAAATGATCTGGTACAAACCCGTCATAGATGAGAACATTGGGTCTCAGAGAAAGGAAGGACCATTCTATAGATGGTCCAAATAGTAAGTGATGAAATTGAAATAGATCCCTTCCTCCTCTTTCTTCCATCATCATGCTCCCCTATAACACATTTCAATAAAACTACAACCCTTGAGCTTAAGTAAATTCTTTAATTGACCAGAAACATAAGAAAACTATAAAGAGAGACGGAAAGAATCAGGTCAAGCTTCTGAAATACCAAATAAGGTATTCTTTATTTTAGGGAAAAGAAGAGGGGAAAAAAAAAAATCTAAGGCTACACTGAAGGCTTTCAAATAACCTGACACGTTATCTCTTGAGTCTGACAAGAGCAGACAAGGTATTCAAAACTTGGAAGAAGCAGAAAACTCAGGACTTGGTATTTCAGCATTTCCCTGGAGGTAGAAGGCCTCTAGACACTGGTCCTGAAAAACAGTGAGATGAATCAGACCAAAAGGTCCAGTCTTTCTATTAAAGATTGTACGAATAGAAACAAATCCTTTATCTCTTCATTTTAACCTGGGAAATCCTTGAGATAATGGACTAAGAAATTTATTATTTTCTTATACTCAAAACCTAGGGTAATATAATTCTTCCCCAAAGCACCTAATAATTCACCATCATGAATTAAAGAAATGGTTATTCAGTGGCTTTTAACATACAGGTGGCCTGTGTTGGAAATGATCCCAACAATGATAATATTTTTGTTGTTGTTGTTAAGTGCCCTTCAGTCGGTTCCAACCCATGTTGTTAAATTCTGTCGAGTTGGTTACAACCCATAGTGACCCTCTATAGGGTTTCCAATGAGTGGCTGGTGAGCTTGAACAGCCAACCTTATGGTTCAAACTAACTTTGCAATCCAGCGCATTAACCCACAGAGCCACACCAGGACTCCTCCAACCCATAGAGACCCTGTATATAGTTTCCGAGGAGTGGTTGATGAGCTTGTACCACTGACCTTGTGGTTCAAACAGACTATCATTCAACACATTAACCCACAGTGTCACACCAGGACTCCAGGATAATATTACAGCTGTTTATTAAGAAGCTTCATTGAACTTTGAATCCTGTCAACATTCCCCTGATCTTTTTGCTTTATTCATAGGACAAGTCCTGTCACAGAGGCACTGGAGGGTCCTGTTGTTGGAGGTCCTCCCAGCTTGCCATCATTTCAATTGATCCTTTTCCCTCTGTGGTGATGATGGTGGTATGCTGTGGAGTCAGATCCAACTCATAGTGACCCTGCATAGGGTTTCCAAGGCTATAAATCTTTACAGAAACAGAAAGCCTCATCTTTTTCCCATGGAATGACTGGTAGTTTGGCAGCCAACTCATAACAATTATGCTACCAGAGCTCCTTCTGTAAGGAATCAGAAAAAAATTCCACACTGTCCTGATGTGGTGCTGTAGGATAAACACTGGACCACAAGGTCTGTTTGACCAGAACGGTAGACTGTTCAAACACCACAAACACTCTTCGGAAACCTTATATAGGGTTGCTATACATCAGAATCAACTTGAGGGAACTTAACAACAACAACATCATGCTTACCTAGCCCTGGTGTGGCACTATAGAATAAACACTGGACTGGTAATGAAAAGGTCAGCGATTTAAACAACCAGCCACTAACAAACCCTATACAAGGTTGCTATGAGTCAGAACCAAGTTGAAAACGTGCAACACCATCATCATGTTCACCTGTGTATAAATACTCTACTTCAGGATACTTCAGCATATCAAATTTCAAAATCTAAAGCAATTGGTAAATTGTGGTGATATATGGAAAATAATTGATTCCAAAGTATTTTCCAGATGATTCATTTGAAACTCAATTTGTTTAATGTGATGGGGTATGAATAAGAATACCTAGTTTTCAGAGTTAGGCCTCAGAGAAAACCCAAAATCTGCATTTTTAATAAGCCCCCTGAGATCTGATTACTATTTTCATAATAAATTTGAGGTGGTACCCGCCAGCAGTTAACATGATTGACTGCTAAAAAGTTGGGAGGTTTGAGTTCACGGAGAAGAACCTTGGAAGAAATATCTGGCAATGTACATCAGAAAAATCAACCATAGAAAACAATATGGAAGCAGAGATAGACAGTGAAAACTCCTCTGCCAAAAAAAAACAAAAAAAAACCAAAAAAAGGCAAAGAAAGAGCGGTCCACAGAAAAACTGAGGAGCTTTGTATCTTCTTTAAGTTTCCGGGCACCAGTTCCCCATGCCCATTGAGAAGAAATCTGCCAGTGGAAGCAAAATACGGTGATTTCAGAATCCATCCAACCGCAGTGGCCAGTAGCCAGAAGTCCTCAGGCCAGAGAGTGAGGCCACAGCCAAGCAGAGGCAGTGATCCAGCAT
>NW_006408631.1:6498718-6500347 GCF_000296735.1 Chrysochloris asiatica
ATAACATGGCTGAACCTTGAGAACATTATGCTGAATGAATTCAGTCAGTCACAAAAGGAAAAATATGGCATAGAGCCATTATTGTAAAAAATTAAGAAAAATCACCCTCACTGAAAGGGAGGAAATTGATTTTTAATTTTATTATTATTATTATTATTATTATTTCTTCTTTAATTTTTTTTTGTTGGTTACCAGGGTGTATGGGGTGGGGAAAGGTTGGGGGAGGTGAAGGTGGAGTACAAGGCAGGGAATAGGCATCGGATAGTGGAACACAGGGTATGGAATAGACACAGGATGGTTTGGTGCTGGAGGAGGGCAATACACTAGAAGTGGAAGGTGAAAGGAAAAATAAGGCAGATGGGAAATAGCTAGGCATGTTTACATGGGCTAAATGGGACAGAGGTAAATAATGATCTAAGCACAAAGGTGGAACAACAGGGCTCCTGGATACAAGGATTGAGGCATGGTTTGAATGGGTAAAAGTAGGGAAATGATGTTAAAATGCTTGGCTGTCTTTTTGAATCTTGGTTTCCCTTGCCTACTATTGTAAAATAGACACTTGAAGGGGAGAGAGAGGAATAGCCAGAAACATCACCAGAGAAACCTTGTAAGTTTGTCTTCAGCCTATAACTGCTTAGAATAACTAAAATGGGGCTAGAACTTGCCCAGAGAAAGAGGCTCACTGCAGAGGCTTTGTATTGCACAAGACCACAGGTGGAACACTGATCCCCATCCAGAATCTTCTGAGGTGGGACATTTCCACGTGAAAGGACAAGCAGACCAGTCTGGAGCAGCTAGAAGAACAGAAGATACTTCTTGAAAGAAAGACCAGCAGAAAAAAAAAGCAACAAAAAACAACAGCAGTTCAGTTGACTACTATAAGAACAAGCAAGTTATTCCCCAGGGAGTCATCAAGGCAAGTGGTCAGGTCCCCTCAAGGCAAACCCCTTCCAAGACTGAAACGCAAATGAAATACAGTAGCAGGCACGTGGTCCTGCTGCTGACCATGTTGGTCACTGATAAGGGAAAGTGGGGGAAAAACAGCAATGAAGTTGTGAACTAAGTTTGACCACATTCAATAGACTCCTTTTAACTTGGATTGATGCAACCTGGGGACTCCTGGGACCAGGGGCAGGGACATGACCCCAGAGGACTAGAACAGAGTGTGAAGCATCCAGCTGATATGAAGTGAGGGGAGGTACACAAGAACACCCACACTTGCAGATAGTACCCATTTGACCTGGCATCAATGGCTCGATGATCAGAACGTGATTAGAGGAAGAAAGAAGAGGGAAAAAAAAAAAAAGAGTAACCTAATACAAGTGAATGAACTTGACCTATGCTTGTGGATGCAGTATGATGAAGGAGTGGACAAATCTTTATAGTGAGGATCATTCCCACCCCCTTGGTACACAGGGTCCACAGGGATGGGAAACTTAGACATTGGCTACCCAAAATGGGGGAACTACAAAGGCAAGAAGTGACTGGCTTACTAGCTTTCACTAGGGACCCTATCTCCACAGGATACAGGGAAAGGTAGAATCTCCACTGAATTGTTTCCAACCTGTCTGGATGGGGCTGATAAAATGTGAGGGGGAAAGGACTCCTGTGGTTCGACAGGAAATGATC
>NW_006408631.1:6501407-6512587 GCF_000296735.1 Chrysochloris asiatica
CTTCATTGCTGCCTTTCCTGTCTTCCATTCACCAGTAGACCAATGTGGTCACCAGCAAGCTTACATGCCTGCTCATGTGTTCTTTGAGTGTTAGTCTTAGAGGGGGTATTGTCCTGAGAGGACTTGACTGCTTGCCTTGATGGCTTCTAGAGCGCTCTTTTTTTTTTTTTTGTCTTAGCTATTTTGTAGCTCCAAATCATCCTCTTTAATTGAAAACTCCCTTCCTCAAAAACAATACATCATAGTTTAAAAAGTCATTGCTTGCTGTTTCATTTTAGAAAATAAAAAGCACAAATGCAAGTTTAATTACACACACACACACACACACACACACACAACATGTGTTAATGTAATTATCGCAATGGTTGTCAAAGAAAGTTGACCTCAAGAGTCAGGCTTTTACAAATGAAACCTGACAAACTGTTTCTTGAGAAAACACAAGAGCACCAGAGGGAGAAACCTTGGGATTATGTAGTCACAGAGTCCTGAATGTCAAAGCAATGGAACAGGCAGCAACAATTTTACTGTGAAAAAATAATCAAGGATCAAGCCTGAATATTGACTGGGACAGTATCATTTGCTTTGGAAATGTTATAGAAAGGTTCTTTTATATTACTATTTTTAGATTAAAAGAAACATAACCACATGAAAATTAATCATTGTTTCTAATATGGTTGTTCTAGAAAGTGCTGTTTCCATGGGTCTTGAGAACTTTTAGAGAATTTTTTGTAACTATTAATAGTCTAAAATGAATTTGCCGTTGGGAATAGTTTACATTTCGTAAATGTAAAATATCATCATCAAATAATGTAGTACTGGGTGAAATAATATATCAGAATTTTTAGTTCTTCAGGGAAAGAAAACATAACAATTAATTCCAAGGTCTCTTTTTTAGTTTTTTTATGTTGTGATTTTTGCTTCATAATATTCCATAGAAAAAGGACCAGATATTGATCCTGAGCAAAGACTCAAACTATGATTGCTAATATTCATTATAGACGGAAAAGCACTCCACATATAGGAGACAGGAGTGAACACAGAGATGACAGATATTTTGTTCTTGTTGCTATACTACTAGAGTTATAATAAGGAAAGACTGATAACTAAAGTCTACCTTGATTTCAGCTTGAATACCTTTTTCATAAATTCACCTGAGTATGACAGAGGATTGTGGGCTCTTTAAAAAACTGTTGGACAGCTATGTGACCAACAAGCTAGAAGAGCTCCACATTTGTATCTATTACAAAGAAAGGTAATTCAGAATATTACCTTTATTTAAACATGCGATTTAAATTTTGCTAAAGATAATTCAAAAATAGTTGTAGCAACACATCAACAAATGTACTAAAATTTCAGGCCAAATTCAGAAGAGAACGTAGAATGAGAAATATCATTGTTGATGCCAGATATGTCTTGGCTGAAAGCAAACATTACCAGAAAGATGTTTACCTGTGTTTTATAGACTATTCAAAGGCTTTAGACTGTGTGTATTATGACAAATTATGGTTAGCATTTCAAAGAATGGGAATTCCAGAACACTTAGTTGTACTCACGCAAAAATTGTACGTAGTCCAAGAGGCAGTCATTCAAACAGAACAAAGAGATACTGCGTGGTTTAAAATAAGGAAAAATGTATGTCAGGGTTGTAGCCACTCATCATACTTATTCGATTTGTATGATGAGCAAATAATATGAGAAACCTGACTACAAGATGAAGAGTGTAGCACTAAGATTGAAGGAAGATGCATTAGCAATCTGTGATATGTATCAGACACAGCCTTGCTTTCTTAAAGTGAAGAGGGCTTGAAGCACTTGCTGAAGATCAAAGACTAGAGCCTTCAGTATGTATTACACCTGAAAACAAAGAAAACAAAAATCTTTATAAGCAGACCAAAGAGCAGCATCATGAAAAACATAGAAAAAAACTGAAGTTGTTAAGAACTTCATTTTACTTGGAACCACATTCAATGCCCATGGGAGCAAAACTCAAGAAATCAAACTACGTATTACATTTGGGTAAATCTTTTGCAAATGAGCTCTTCAAAGTGTTAAAAGTAAAAATGTCACTTTGAGAACTAAGGAGCACCTGACTTAAGCCATGGCGTTTTCATTTGCCTCATATGCATGGAAAACAGAACAGTAAATAAGGAAGACAGAAGAAGAATTATTGCCTTTGAATTATGTTGTTGTTGTTAAGTGCCCTCAAGTAGGTTCCGGTAGGTTCAATTAGAGTTTCCAAGGAGCAATTGGTAGGTTTGAACTTTGACCTTGTGGTTTACAAGGTCCAGTACTGATTCTACAGAACCACACCACATTGATTATATCATGGACTTCAAGAATATCAAACAAATATGTCTTGGAAGTATAGCCAGAATATTCTTTATGAGAGAGGATGAGATTTTATCTCATGTACTTTGGACATACTCTCAGAAAGGACCAGCCCCTGGAAAAGAACATCATGTTTGGTATTATGGATTGAATTGTGTCCCCCAAAATATGTGTTAATTTAGTTAGGCCTGAACCTCACTATTATGTAATTATCCTCCATTTTTATCTTGTTTTATTATCCTCTGTGCTACCAATCTTAATCTGTGTGATATTACGAAGGCAGGATTAGAGACAGTTAATAAGGTGGGATACAACCTACAAGATTAAGTTGTATCTTAAGTCATTCTCTTTTTTTAAACTTCATTTTGTGATTTAATTGAAACTTTATGGAATAAATTGATTTTCCATTCAAACACATTTGTTTTGTGACACTCTCTAATTGCAATTCCTACAATATAGTAGCACTTTTCCCACTTCCTGTGTTTCTCATTCTTGTTCATTCTTCTTTCCTATTCTTTCCTGTCTTCTGAGCTTTATTCCTGGGCAAATGCTATTCTTTTGATCTACTATAGCTGATTGTTCAAAAGAATGTGTAGTTTCAAGGTGTTAATGTTAACCCTTTAAGCCTGTCTATTGATTAGTTGAAAGCTGAGCCATGGGGGTGAATTTAATTCCAAGCTTGAAGAGCGAGTAAGATCCACATTCTTGAGGGTTTTATCAGTCTCAATCTGATAGATGATTTTTAGTTTGGTTCCATATTTTCTTTCACTCTATCCAGAATCTTCTATTAAGATTGATTTCAGAACAGTCAGTAGTAGTAGCCAGGCACCACCCACTCATTCATGGAAACTGATATTCACATGGTCTGTTAGTCCATTGGACTAACTGTTTCCACGCATCTTCAATCTTCACTCATTTTTGGTCCAGATGAGAAGAGACCACTAGTCTCTTAGTGGCACCTTAGATGGCCACTTGAAAGGTATTAAGACCCCAGTCACTGCTCACCAAAATAGGATGTAGAACATTGTCTCTGTTGACCTTGATTGATATCCCTTGTGTTGAGTCCATCTTTTTTGATACAAGTGAGCAGAAATCAGCAGAACCTACTACCACCAAGAATGAAGATTTAGAAGCAAAACACATTCTTTGGACCCAGGGCCTCTGTGCTAACAACCTCTTAGACACCTAGGAGAAGATTGTTGCCAAGACATATGGAGATCTCCAAGAAACATCAGGTCCACAGGCGCTGAAAGCAGCTTAGGAGCTTCATTCATTCAGAGCCCACAGCTAGTGAAATAGTGAAAGTTAGTGCCCTGAATTTGGACTTATAACCTCCTAAACTGGAAGAGAATAAATGTCTGTTTGTTAAAAACATCTACCATTATTGTTTGACTAGATAACTAAGACATGTGGTAAATTAAAGAGTCAGCTAAAAACTAGGTAGAACTTCAGTGACATAAACTGACACAGTGGCTGCAACAATAAGGTCAAACTTAGCAATGATTGTGACGATGGTGCAGAACTGGGCAGCTTTTCATTCTGTTGTACATAAGGTCACAATGAGTCAGAATCAACTTGGCAGCTCCTAACAACAACAACAACCACACCAGCATTAAGGAGTCCTGGTGACTCAAATGGTCAAGCGCTGTGCTGCTGACAGAAAGGTCTGAGGTTCAAACCCATAAAAATTATAGTTTATAGGAAACCTTTCCTATAGGGTTACTATGAGTCTGAATTGACTCCATGGCACACAATATAATTATTAGAATCATAAGTAGTTGGACAACATACTATCAACTAATGAACTAATGTCTGTTTGAAAAAAAATCTCCATAAATGACCTGCTAGACTCAACATTGGGCTTTTTCTAAAATGATCCAATTATCAGATTGGCAAGTAACAGGAAATGGAAATGGATTTCTTATCATTCTTTGATAGAATCTGAGCCAAACAAATCTTCACAGTCTGAAACAATAGGCTAGAATTAATCACTGGAAATGTATAATGTATGTAGAAAGGTCTTTATTTGTGGTCAAAAATTCACCTAAGGAAGTGCAGGATGAAGATGTAATTTACTAGTATAATGTACAGAAGGATTAGACGACTTTAAGGAGATCCAGATCTATAAGAGTCAACAGTGTCATTTGCCTTTCATGAAAATAGTGCAGTCTTAGATTCAGTGGCATCATTAGGGTGATGAGAATGCCACCCTGACACTGTCATAAAGAGTGACATAAAAATGACCCCCTGGGTCCATGGTGGTGGTGATGGCAGACAGGCCAGTGCTGTAGGAGAGGGGGCTGCCAAGCCAGTGGTGTAACTAGGATTGGTGTTACCTGTTATCCAGTGTAGTAACTCATCACCCTCATCCTTCAGTCAGTCAGGGTGCCTGCAGGTGGGCCATGTTGCTCTTTATTAGGTGACAAGTAGGGCCATATAGAGGAGGGTCTCTGACTTGTCCAATGGAAGAGCTATAGGGAGTCATAGGGGATGGTATCAGGAGGGTGGGTGGATGTGGTACAGTGCTTGGTCCTATGCTAGGATGGAGTGCTAAGCTGCCAGATAATTTAATGTGCCTGAGTAGGGCACCTGAAGGAACTCAAGCAAAGACTGGGGTCAAAGTGGTGGAGAAGATGGTGATGAAACATCATTTGATATTATAGACCAGATCAGTGAGTTTTGATACAGGTTCTGTGGAGCACTCAGTTTCAAGGCGTACTTTTGTCTGGGGCAGTTGATAGGAGGTTTGATTTGGGTGTATGCCTGGGCTTGACACTCCATTTCTGTCTGGATTTTGGTTCTATGTAAGATTAAACTTAAGTCTCCATAGCAATAAAAGGGCAGGATGTGGGAGTAGAGGATTAGATCTGGTGATAATTTGAATATTGTTTTCCAGATTAAAGATTCTACATTGTTGGAACAACTAAAATATGTTTGAAATGTGTCAAAAGTGTCTGCAAAAGATGCCTCCTCTACCTAGAGTTTTAGACAACCACATTGCCAAGTTGGTAAGTATGTAGCTGTATGTGCCCACCTCCCAAAACACACACACACACACACTCACACACACTCACACACACTCTCACACACTTGCATGACTACGTTTTAAGTGGCTTCATTACTCAGTGCTAAGCAAGAACTTTTGCTTGCTGATTTACCAAAACCCCTGGTATACCAAAACACATATATTCAAAACCCCTGATTCTGTTCCACCTATTAGCTTTTTGTTGTTGTTTCATTTAGTAAAAAAAATTGTTCTTGCATTTAGTGCAAGATTTAAATGTACTTTAAGTACAGTTAAGATAAATATATCAAACACCCAGATATCTCTCCAGAGAAGTCAATATCTCCTTTCCTACAGTCATCAGCCCAGTTAAAGATCATCAAGTATAGAATCAATTCAAGGAAGAGTGCAAAGGGACCATCTGAAATTCATTTGGTCAAGACAGTGTGTGGATATTCATAATTGTATTTGAAACCTAAATTTAATTATATTTAATAATGTATTTTGTAGCATTTTATCATTAAATGACAAAGGAAATCAAATATTATATAGTAGGATTATTAAAGTGAAAATTACTCAAGACAATAGTGTATCAGCACTTAGCTGTACATTCTTTCAATAAATATTTAATGAAGGCCTGGTTCTAGGTACAGAGACACAACAGGAATCTTGCCCTTGTGGAGGTTATATTATAGTGGGGAAATTTTGATAATATTCAAATAATTTACATATTAGTGCTATTAAATAAAATAGAGTCAGAGGACAGAGAATTGTGGGGGCTGCTGCCTTATATAGATGGCACTTTAGGGTAAGAACTGGATCACAAGGTAATTTGAATCACAAGGTCGGTGGTTCAAACTTACCAGCTGCTCCTCGGAAACCCTATACCGGTTTGCTATGAGTCAGAACTGACTCAACCACACTAAACAACAAGTTGTGATAAGTAGAGTCAGAAAGCTCCTTGGAAGACAGTCGCTCATACTTCTGACATCCTATCAGGAGGGACCAGTCTATGGAGAAGTACATGGCTTTCTTTTCCAAATTCTTTATGACGTATATATATGCACATATTTTCCATTAAGAACATCTATTCCCAATTTTTGTTTTTTATAAACATATTAACTATGTCACTCACATATGGCCTTATTTGTCTTTTGCCCCCCTCTGTATAAAAATAGTAATAAACAGATCAAGGCAGCATCTGCTTCAGTAAGAAAATACTGGAGGCCACCATTATTTGCTTTTGCATATTTTAGCTGAATTATTTGTTGTATTTTTAAAGATAAGTTTTTTTTAAAAACTAATCTGTTCACCTTGGACAAGGGAATGCATTAGTTTGAAATTTTCAATCAATTTCTTCAAAAAATATTAGATTGAATTGATTAAGACATTTATATAAAAAGAGGCTGTTTCATCTATCCTGATGTGGCACTGTAGGGTAAGCACTTCATTGTGGTGGTTCAATCTCATTATCCACTCTTCAGAAACCCTATGCAGGGTAGCTGTGAGTTAGAACCGACATGATGGCACTTAGCAACAACATGTCATTGGGAAATAAACATAAGTATAAAAACTATACATAAAAAAAAAAAAAGTTGTTCAAACTACTAAATATATTCTCCGTGAGGTTTGTATTAAGCTGTGAAAAACACAAGAAGTTCATGTACAACTTTCAGGGTTTTGATGTATGGGCCTATATTAGCATCCGCTCTAACCCCCTACTCCCTCTGGCTCACTTACTTCGATACTCATCCATCAAATGAGTCCTATCTTGCTCAAACCTATAGTTCTATCTGCAAGCATAAGTGAGTTTGATATTAAGCATCTGGAAAAGCTGAAGGGGCAAAGTGATGGCATGGGAGCTTTATCTTAGAAATTAGAAAGCCTTTGATAATGTTTTAAAGCATAGTCCAGAAATGGCTTGTTGTTATTGTTGTTAAGTGCCATCGAGTCGGTTCCGACCCATAGCGACCCTGTACAGAGTTTCCGAGGGTGTAAATCTTTATGGGAGTAGAAACCCTCATCTTTCTCCTGCGGAGCAGCTGGTAGTTTCGAACTGCTGACCTTAAGGTTCACAGCCCGATTCATAACCACTACGCTACCAGAGCTTATACGGAGTATAACACACAAGTTTTGAGTATCCACGTATCTCAGGCATGGTTCTGGACACTCAACAGCAAACTGCTCTTGTGGAGGGCACAGAGTGTTTTTTGTTGTTGTTAACTTATGACTGATACCTAAACATTTCACAGATACAGATCCATTCTTCTGCATTACCATCAAAGACAAGTTGACACATCAGACATATCTAATATAAATAACACTTATGCAATGATTTCCAGTTTATATTATGTATTCACCAATAGTTCTGAAGCATCTCTAATCTTGAATCAGTTCATTTTGGTCTTTATTACACATGAGTTGGGGAGCAGGGAATGGGTTGACAGGAGAATCATTAGGTTAAGAGTCACTTGAGGAGGCAAGAATGAGATGAAAATGCTTTGAAAATGAAATGAAATAAAATATAAGATAAAATAAAATTAAAACATAAAATAAATTAAGATAAGATAAAATGAAAATCAAAAAATAAATAAAGAAGGTTTTTCAAGTTGGGCCGGAGGTGTCACTAAGGTAATTTATTGTCACTTCAGGCAACTCAGTGAAGACCTCTGGAGCACAGTCCCTCATGGGTGTCAATTCATCATGGCCAGGTACATGTGGAGGTGCCAAGGTCAAACAAAAGTGATAGAGACATTGGTGAACTGGAGATTATAAGCTCTGCCCAAAGGCATAAAATTCAAGGATATTACTTGATGAAGATAAAATTGATGATCTGTTCTATAAACCTTCACTCATTTCAGTATAAAAGATTTTTAAAAAATGCAGAGATAGCTGTGATCTCTCTTTTAGCTCACCATTCTGTGATTTTGAGATGAATTCTCAAAATAAATCAGCATGTGTTTATTAAGAACCTATAGCATAGTGGTTACAAATCAGGCTGTGAACTGCAAGGTGAGCAGTTCAAAACTACCAGCTGTTCTGCAGGAGAAAGATGAGGCTTTATGCTCCCATAAAGATTTACAGCCTCGGAAACCCTGTACAGGGTTGCTATGAGTCGGAACCAATTCCACGGCACATAACCACTACCACCATAGTATAAAACTATGATGTAACCTGAGAGTGATGATATTTAAGTAGGAATGGTTTCTGCTTTTGAAACATACAATTTAGCTAAAAAAATAAACAGATGTGGTAATGAGATAAAGAGGCTACTTCTACAAGTTGCCCAGAAAAAACAGACATATTTAACAAAATCAGCTTTTCCTTTTCTCAAAACACATTGGACTTGTATTACCAAGTGCTCTAGCCAATTTGGAAACAAAAATAGCTTTTAGCATGAGGCATTTAGGAAAGACTTCAGTGATGAGGTGCAGCTCAAGTCCATGATAACAGTGTAGGACCTGGGTAAGGACAAAATAGAGTAGTAGGATCACAGTAGGAAGTTTAATTCCAGGGAGATCTCTTACGGAGGTTGGTTTTGTTAGTTTGATGTTTCTTGTTATTTGTATATGGGAGTGTTCTTATTGGGAAAATTAGTAGAGAAATGCCATTTAGATTCCTCAGAATGTTTTTGCTATATTCTGATACCAAATTCGCATTTGATTGTATGTACATTTCAACATTGTTGCTGTGATTGATAGGATACATGGTTCAGACTCATAGTGATCCTGTACACAACAGAAGGAAACTTTGTCCAGTACCAAGTCACCCTCACAATCATTATTACACTCGAGTCCATAGCAGTTGCCATAATGCTGATCCATCTTATTGGGAGTCTTCCTCTTTAATGCTGACTCTTAATTCTACCAAGCGTGATGTACTTCTCCCTAGTTCCTTCTGATAACACGTCCAAAGTATGAGAGACAGTCTCACCATTCTGGCCTTTAAGGAGCAGTCTGACTGTACTTCTTCCAACACAGATTTGTTTGTTCTCCTGGCAGTCCATGATACTTTTAAAATTCTTTTCTAACACCATAACTCTAGTTTATCAATTCTTCTATGGTCTACCTTATTCATTGTCCTACTTTCACATACATATGAGGCTATTGAAAATACCATGGTTTGTGTGAGGCATACTTTACTCCTCAAACTAACATCTTTGCTATTGAAAATTTTAAAGAGGACTTGTGCAGCAGATTTGCCTAATTCAATATGTTGTCTGATTTCTTGACTGCTGCTTCCATGAGTGCTGGTAGTGAATCCAAGCAAAATCAAGTTTTTGACAACTTCAATCTTTTCTGCATTTATAATGATGTTATTTTTTGGGTTAGCAGTGAGGATCTTGACTGAAAACAGAGAATACCAGAAAGATACTTCTCTGTGCTTTATTGACCATGAAATGGCTTACAACTGTGTGGATCATGACACGCTATGGACACAGATGAAAAGAATGAACATGCTGGAACTCTTAATTGTACTCATGAGGAAGCTTTACATAAGCCAAGATGCAAATTGTTCAAATAGAGCAAGAGAACACTGAATGGTTTAAAATTAGCTAAGGTGTGAGCCAGGATTGTATTCTTTCCCCATACTTATTCAATCTGTATGCTGAGCACATAATTACAGAAGCTGCATAATATAAAGAAGAATGTGGTGATTGGAGGAAGACTCATTTAACAACCTACAATATGCAGATGGTACAACTTTACTTGCTAGAAGTGAAGAGGACTTAAAATCCTGACTGATGAAGATCAAAGACCACAGCCTTCAGTATGGGTTGCACCTCAATGTAAAGAAACAAAAAATCCTCACCACTGGTGTAATAAATAGCATTATGGTAAACAGAGAAAAAAATGAGTTTGTCAAAGACTTCATTTTGCTCAGATCAACCATCAACACTCATATAAGGAGCAGTGAAGAAATCAAATAATATATTGCATTAGGCAAATATGCTGCACAAGACCTCGTTAAAGTGTTCAAGAGCAAAGAGGTGAGTTTGAGGACTAAGTTACTCCTGACCCAAGCCATGGTATTTTCAATAACCTGATATGCATGTGAAAGTTGGACAATGAATAAAGAAGACTGTGAAACAATTTATACATTTGAGTTATGGTATTGGATAAGAATTTTAAAGGTATCATGGATGATCAAAAGAACAAATACATCTGTGTTGCAAAGAGTACAACGAAAGAGTACAACCAAAATGAAATAAAGATGGCCAGAATTCATCTCTCATATTTCAGACATATTATCAAGAGGAACCAGTCCCTGGAGAAGGACATCATGCTTGGTATTTTATATATATGGATTATATATATACTTCGTCTCTCATACTTTGGACATATTGTCAGAAGGGACCAGTTGCTGGAGAAGGATATCATGTTTGGTAAGGTGGAGGGTCAGAGAAAAAGAGGAAGACACCCAACAAGATGGACTGGCACAGTGGCAGCAACAATGGGTTCAAGTGTAGCAATGATTGTGAGGCTGGTGCAGGACTGGGCCGTGTTTCATTCTGTTGTTCATAAGATTGCTGTGAGTCGGTACTGACTTGTGAGTACCTAACAACAATGACAACAACATCAACATAAGTCTGAGTAATATATCATTAAACAATTATTTATTGAGCGTGTACAAATCTAGAACATAGATCTAGAACACAGATCTTCTGTCAGGCCATGTTCAATAGCAATACATGCATATCCCACTAAATTAATATATATATACATACATATATACATATATACATATATATATAGTGCTCTGGTAACATAGTGGTTATGAATCGGGCTGCAAACCTTAAGGTCAGCAGTTCGAAACTACCAGCTGCTCCGCGGGAGAAAGATGAGGC
>NW_006408631.1:6512712-6524418 GCF_000296735.1 Chrysochloris asiatica
ATATATATAGTGAGGTTGGCCCAGGATCGGGCAGTGTTTCGTTCTGCTGTGCATAAGGTCGCTATGAGTCGGTACCGACTCAATGGCACCTAACAACAACTATATATATATATATAAAGATACTCAATGCTTCCTAAACAATGACTCATCCTTCCTGACTTTGGTAACCACTGATAAATTTTGGTTTCTATACATTTGCCTATTCTTGTTTATTTATCTAAGAGGGATCATACAATAGGTCCTTTTGTGATTGACCTACTTTACACAACATAATGATTTCAAGGTTCATTTCTGGTGTAGTATGTGTCAGGATTTCGTTTCTTTTTATAGTTAAGTAATATTCCATTGTAAGCCTGTACCATATTTTGATCCATTCATCTGTTGATGAGCATTTAGGTTGTTTCTGCCTTTCTTGTTGTAAATAGTACTGCATTGTACATTACCATACATATCTGATTCTGAATCTCTGCTTTCAAGTCACTTGGGTATTTATACCTAGATTGTTGTAGTTGTTAAGTGCTGTGGAGTCAGTTCTGACTCATAATGACTCTGTATAGGGTTTCCAAGAAGCAACTAGTGGGTCTGAACTGCTGGCCTTATGGTTAGTAGTCCTGCGCTTATCCTACAGTGCCACATCAGGACTCGATATACCTAGATTGTGGTTTTAAAGGAGCTCTGGTGGCACAATGGCTAAGGTGCTAACCCAAAAGCCAAATGTTCAAACCCACCAGTACTCCTTGGGAAAGGCCTAGCAAACCCTATGGCGCTGTCCTACTATATACTGCCCTTTGCAGTTGCCATGAGTTGATATTGACTTGAAGGCAAACAATAACAGCACAGAATGATCATTTAACTTTGGAGGCATCAATCACCAAACTGTTTTTGACAACTACTATATCAATTGGCATTCTTACCAACAATGGAAAAGTTTTCCAATTTCTCCACATTTACACCAATGTTTATTATTCTCTGTGGTTTTATTGTTGTTTGTTTATTTTTTTAATATAACCAACCTAATGGGGATGAAGTGGCATCTTATTGTCCTATTGATTTGTATTTCCTTAATAGCTAACAATGTTGAACATCTTTTCATGTGATTTAGGTTATTTGTATATCTTCTTTGGTGAAATGTGTATTAAAGTCCTTTGCTCATTTTCTTGATTGGGTTGGTTTCTGTTGTTAAGTTGTAGGAATTCTTTATATACCCTATCTGATATTGACACTTCAGGGTTCTACAGTGACCCAGGACAGATGAAAAAAAAATGTATCTCTTGTATAGGCTTTTCAAGGAGGGACTGGTGGGTTTGAATCACTGATTTTGTGGTTAGCAGTTCAGTACTTATCCTACAGCACCACACCAGGACAATTTGACTCTATTTTCATAGAGAGAGAGTGCAGAGACTCTGTAGGATAAGCACTGGACTCCAAACCACAAGTGGGTTGTTTGAGCCCACCAGCCACTGTGCAGGAGAAAGATGAGGCTGTCTACTCCTGCAAACATTTTAAAAGCCCCAGAAACCCTATAAAGGGTCACTATGAGTCAGAACTGACTTCACAACAATCAACAACAATAACAACAACAAAATGCACACATGTACCCACACACACATGAGGGACTTCAAAAAGAGTTCATGAAAAAATTCCATTATCTTTTCATTTCATATTTCCATGAATTTTTTGAAGCCCCCTCGTGTGTGTGTAAACACACCCACGTACATTATATATAATATATATACACATACACACACAGTCTTTCAAAATAATTATTCTTAGCTACATCCTTGTAATTATTTCACTACGGTAATATAATGGGAGGTAAACATTATTAATAAAAAGTAAATGACATAATCCTTCTAAATATAACTAAGGATCACTTGGGGATTATTTCTGCTGAATAAGCATATACCATAGTAGCAAAGACACTTTATTACTTCAATTACTCCTGCAAGATCACACCTGGTGCTAGATACATGGTTCAAGAACCTTGGTGCATTAGTGTAGCACTTAGGTTATTAATCATGGATGTCAAGTCCTTCCTGCTAATTATTGCTTAATTGAAGCAATAATTATGGAAGCACCATTTCCAATGAAGCACCTTAGCAATGATACCAAAATAACAGAGCCTGGTAAAACCTAGAATTAACTTTACTTCATTACTTGAATACCAATGCCTAATTCAATTTGTTATATACAAGATCTTCTATCTTCTATCAAGTCTTTAAAAATTGCATACAGCAATATTGGTAAAATTATACAAAACTTGCTGAACAAAATGGTTTATGAATGCATTTTTGACACATCTGTCTACATTTGATATTTATTTAAAATCAACCAGTAACAGATGACTTATGATAAAAATAGGAATTTTAACCATATAGCTTCATTCAAAGATTTAAATCTCAAATTATCCATTAGTTAATGTGACTCTGAAATTAATCATGCTTGAAACTCAATCCTGATTTCATTTATGTTCAGTATTATTTCCAACAGTATTGCCAAATGTCCATTAGGATAGAATTCTACAGAAATATGTGGTTTTATTAATCTGCCTGGAGAAATGCAATGCAATTAATTCTAAATTTGATAACTATCAAGCTTTTTAAGTGTTCAATAGGCTATTTATTCAAAAGGAAATCAAAAGGAAATAAGCTTTACTGCCAATGAACAGAATGCTTGCATTTTTAAATGGCCATAAGGCAACTACTGGTATTAATAAGCTTTGTCAAATTCATTTTCAGACATGCATGGTGGAGTCTGTACTCTTTCTCTGTTCATGTCACGGTTTCTGTCAAGAGAAGAGCTGAGATACCTTGGGGAAACCATCATGATGTGCAAGTATATGAAAATAAAAAGACAGAGACAGACATTTACTAGATTTATAAGGGAAAGGAAACCCCTGAAGAATCTTGAGGGGAAATTTAAGCAATAACAATAGATGTATTAAGAAAAGGTATAAAAATTGATATAAATTTGGGGAATATATTACTGCTATTACTACAAGAAGTACAGGTCAACACCAGCATGTATGAGAACTTAAATGAATGAGACAAGTCAGGAATGGCTTTGCCATATGAGCCATTTTATTTATATTATATTTTTAAAAGGGAGAATGCAAACACAAAACAAGTGATCCCATAGCATTAGATCATAATACATATTGTCAATGATATTTGCTCATGAAGACCTAATAGAATATGCTAGCATTTATTCTCTTCTTCGTTTGGTTGGTTGTGTGCCGTGAAGTTGGTTCCAACTCATAGCGACCCTGACCCTGTATAGGGTTTCTGAGGTTGTAAAATTTTATGGGAGCAGAAAGCCTCATCTTTCTCCCATGGAACCACTAGTAGTTTCGAACTTCTGTCCTTGGGGTTAGCAGTCCGACTCATAAACATTATGCTACCAGAGCTCCCTCATTCTCTTCTAGGCACCTAGAAATCTGACTTCAAATAATAGTTTTGCCATTTAACAGCTGTTTGAATATGGACAGATTACATAAGATTTTGCCATTATCATCCAAGCAAAGCTTGTGATAATGAAAATATTCTGCATCTGTGGTAGCCAATAAAATACCCACTAGACACATGTGGCTACTGAATACTTGGCATGGCAGGTGCATGTTAATTTTAATTAGTTCTGTTAAATTTTAATTAGTTCTGATTAATTTAAATTCAAATGGCAACATGTGGCTAGTGGCTACCATAAGGAAGAGTACAGAGTGCTGTCTCAGGTGATTTCTTCTTCCTGTGCAACAAGCACTGGTTGTAAATGGTGATAGTGGTGTCCTGCAGAGTCAGTTTCTACTCACAGTGACACTGTATAAGGTTTCCAAGGCTATAAATATTTGTTATTGTTGTTAAGTGTTGGTGAGTCGGTTCTGACTCACAGCAACTCTGTATAGGATTTCCAAGAAGTGATTGATGAGTTTGAACCACCAACCTTGAGGTTGAAACTGACTTTGCAGTCCAGTGCTTTACCCTACAGTGCCACCAGGACTACAGCAGAAATCTCATCTTTTTTCCATGCAATGGCTAATAGATTCTAACTACTAACCTTGTGGTTAGTAGACCAACTTGTAACCCAATTCATTATAAGGGCCCCTGTGGTGATACATTGTTCTTGTTGCTAACTGCCTTCAAGTCGGTTCTGACTTATAGAGACCCTATCTAGGGTTTAAACTGCTGACTTCATCATTTACAGTCCAGTGCTGATCCACAGAACTTCAGTCACAAGGGAGAGAATAACAAACTACACATTTATTGAAGAGAAAAGGGAATGTCTTTGTCACAGTGCTCCAAAGAAACAGAACGAGTGAAACACATATTGTCTAATGCTGGCAAGTTTGTTCTGACTATATTTGGTTTCCAAGAACTGACCTTGTGTTCAAACCAACCTTACAGTGCTTTATCCCATAAATGCAAAGGACAGACTTAAGCAAATGTGGGGACTGCTAAGTACAAAACCTGTATGTCTGATGGTAAACTGGAAACCTCTGAAGACTTGAGTTCCAAGACCATAGGCCAAGCAACAGGAAGAGTACAGAGTTGAAAGAGAGACAATTGCTATCCACTCCTTGACACAAGTCCTGAGACTTTCTCTGAAGAGAACATGAAATATTCAGTAGAACCTGAAGAAGGCACAAACTCCTTGGCCTGCACCTGGCTTTCTACCCATATTCCAACTAATTACTATTGGCATTTTTATGACCATGGAAAGTAGGAGTTTGAATGGGCAAGGATGTTTCCTCAAAGGAAAATCTAGAATATATTAGGAAGTAGAAAGACAGGGAGTGACTGCTCAGTAGGCAACTAATCATTTCATTCTCATCATTGTTGTTAGGTGTCATCAAGTTGGTACCAATTCATAGTGACCTATGCACAACAGAATGAAACTGCCCGATCCTGGGCCAACCTCACAATCATTGCTATGTTTGAGCCCATTGATGCTACCACTGTGCCAATACATCTCATTGGGCATCTTCCTATTTTTCTCCAACTTTCCACTTTACCAGACATGATATCCTTTTCCAGTGACTGGTCCTTTCTGACAATATGTCCAAAGTATGGGAGATGAAGTCGGGACATCCTGGCTTCCAAGGAGCACTACAACTGTATTTCTTCTAACACAGATCTGTTGGTTCTTTTGGCAGTCCATGGTACTTTCAATATTTTCTTCCAACACCATAACTCAGAAGCATCAATTCTTCTATGATCATCCTTATTCACTACCCAACTTTCACATGCATATGTGGTTATTGAAAATACCATGGCTTGGGTGAGACACACCCTAGTCCTCAAACTGACAGCTTTGCTCTTCAACACTTTAAAGAGTTCTTGTGCAGCAGATTTGCCCAGTAAAATATGTCCTTTGATTTCTTGACTGCTTCTTCCATGAGTGTTTATGGTTGATCTATACAAATTAAGGGGCTCTGGTATACTGTGAGGAGTCCTGGTGGGGTTATAGAATAAAAGCAGACTGAGAATTTAAAGGTTCAATTCCACCAGATGCTCCTCTGGGGAAAGATGAGGTTTTATTTGGAGTAAGATTTAAACCTCAGAATCCTATGTATAGGCTATTTGAGTTGGAATCAACTCAATGGCAGTTGGTTTGGGATGTAATCTATACTATTCAGTGGCAAACAGGTAAGAATAAAAAGATGCAAACTAAGATAGCAAAATAGTCAATGTTAGATCTATGCAAAAATTCTTTTAAAAAATAGATGAAGACTACAAAAATTAATACCTTATTCATCTGGAGGCAAAACATTTAGATAACTGTTTCTCATTCTTGAGAACTTTAAAACAAGAATTCTATTAAGGAAATTTTAGTTTTTGTTGTTAGGTACCATCAAGTTGGTTCTAACTCATAGCAACCGTATAGATAAAAACAAACACTGCCCAGTCCTGCACCATCCTCAAAATTGTGGTTATGTTTGAGCCCATTGTTGCTGCTACTGTACCAATCCATCTCCTTGGAGGTCTTCCTCTTTTTTGTTTACACTCTACTTTTCCAAGCTTGATGTCCTTCTCCAGGGACTGGTCACTCCTGACAACATGCCAAAAGTACAAAAAGTGAAGTCTCTCCATCCTAGTTTCTAAGGAGCATTCTGGCTGAACTTCCAAGCAAATAATTTTGTTCTTCTGGAAGACCATGGCACTTTTAGCATTCTTCTCTAATACCATAACTCAAATTCATCAATGTCTCTCTGATCTTCTTGAGTCATTGTCCAATTTTCACATGCACATGAGGGAATTGAAAATACCACCACTTGGGTCAGGTATACCGTTTCCTCAAAGTGATGTCTTTGCTATAGAACACTTTAAAGAGGTCTTTTGCAGCAGATTTGCCTAAGGCATATTTCACTTGATTTCCGGACTGCTGCTTCCAAGAGTGTTAATTATGGATCAAAGCAAAATGAAGCCTTTGATAACTTCAATCTTTTCTCAGTTTATCATATTATTTATTGGTCCAGTTGGGAGGATTTTGTTTTCTTTGCATTGAGGTGTAATCCACACTAAAGAGTGTAATCAATAAGTATTTCAAGTACTTTTCACAACCAGCAATCAAAGTTCTGTCATCTGCATATCACAGGCTGTTAATGAGTCTTCCTCCAATCCTGATGCCATATTCTTCATATAACCCAGTTTCTCAGATTATTTATTCATCATACTCAACATCATATTTTGGCTCTCAAGCACTTTTTAAATTTTTCTTCAGCTTCAGCCTGAACTTGCATATGGGTGATTGTTCCATAGTTAGCCCCTGGCCTTGTTTTGGCTGATGATATTGAGCTTTTCCATCTTCTCTTCTCACAGATGAAGACAATTTGATTCATGTGTATTCCACTGGCAAGGTTCATGTGCATAGCTGGGGTTTATATTGTTGAAAAATATATCTGCAATGAATAAGTCTTGGTCTCACCAAATTCTATCATGTGGTCTCAACCATTATTTCTACCACCAAGGCCATATTTTCCACTTATGGATCCTTTATCTTAGTTTCCAATTTTCAAATAAAAATCACTAGTAATTATTAATGCATTTTAATTGCATGTTTGATCAGTTTTAGAATGAAGAAGTTGGTAGAGTTTTTCAGTTTCATTATCAGTCCATTTATTGGTACATGAATTTGAATAATGGTGGTATTAACTAGTCTTCCTTATAGGTATGTGACTATTATTATATTGCAGATAGCATTGAACTTCAAGTTAGATATTAAAATGCTGTTTTTAATGATGTTTTGACACCACTGCTCTTCAACTTGTCATCCCTGGCAGAGTTAACCAGATGATTGTCTGATTCAAATTGCCAACATGAATCTATTTCAGCTTACTAATGCCTAAAATATCAATCTTTACATGTTCCATTTCAGTTTTGACAGCTTCCAATTTTCCTTGATTCCTACTTTGTACATTCCATGTTCCAGTGATTAAGAGATGTTTGCAGCTGTTTCTTCTTTGGATTATTGCCCAATAAACAAATGAAGGTCACAAAAGCTTTGCTCCATCCATATCATTAAGGTCAACTTCACATTGAGGAGGCAGCTCTTACCAAGTCATGTTTTGAATATGTTCAAGCCTGAGGGACTCATATTCTAACAGTATATCAAACAGTGTTCTGCTGCTATTTATAAGATTTTCCAAAGAAATCTTCCTCTCCTTCTTCCTTGTCTGTCTTAGTCTGGAAACTTTACTGAAACCTGTCCACCGTGGGTGACACTACTGGTATTTAAAGTATCAGTGTCATGGCTTCCAAAATCACAGCAACACACAAGCCATCCCAGTGTGGCAAACTGACAGGCAAGTGGTAGATACAGGAAATGAAGATAAATAATATTTCTTTAGCAAAGGTAAGTTAAGAAATTATGGCAAAAAACAAAACCAAAAAACAAAGATAGAATTAAAGCCAAACTAGAAGTAAAAGAAAGCAGAACTGACAATTAGTAAATCAAGTCAATACCATGCTTAAGAATATAGTAGAGAAAACGGAGGGCAAGTACTACAATAAATGTTATTGGAAAGAATGAGAGACAGGGAAACAATGCAAACATCTATGCACATAGAAGAAAGAGTGAACTGAAGAAATAAATTACATTAGTGTTAATAAAAGTGATTTTCATAAGATGAAAAATAGCATGAATCTTTGGATTGTCCTTGCTGTTAGGTGCCATCGAGTTGGTACCAACTCATAGCATTGCTACACACAACAGAACAGAACACTGCCGGGTCCTGGGTCAACCTCACAATTGTTGTTATGCCTAAGCCTATTGCTCCTGCCACTGTGTCAATCCACCTCATTGGGGGTCTTCCACTTCTTCTATGACCCTCCACTTTACTTAACATGATACGTTTCTCCAGGAACAGGTCCCTCCTAATAATATGTCCAAAGTATGAGAGATGAAGTCTGACTATCTTGACGGCACTCTGGCACTACTTCTAACAACAAATCTGTTGGTTCTTTTGGCAGTCAATGGTACTTTGAATATTCTCTTCCAACACCACAACTCAAATGCATCAATTCTTCTATGGTTTTTCTTATTCATTGTACAACTTAACATACATATGAGGTTTTTAAAAATACCATGGCTTGGGTCAGGTGCATCTGAGTCCTCAAACTGGCATCTTTGCTCTACAACACTTTAAAGAGGTCTTGTGCAGCAGATTTGCCTAAGGCAATGCATCATTTGATTTCTTGACTGCTGCTTCCATGAGTGTTGTTGATGGTTTATCAGAGCAAAATGAAGTCTTTCATGATTTCAATCATTTCTCCATTATATGGATGTTTTTAATGGTCCAGTGGTAAAGATTTTTGTTTTCTTTGTAGTGAGATGCAACCCCTATCGAAGGCTATGATCTTTGATCTTCATCAGTAAGTATTTTAAGTCCTCTTCACTTTCAGTAAGCAAGGTTGTTTATCTGCATATCACAGGTTGTTAATGAGACTTCCTCCAATCCTAATGCCATATTTTTCTTCATATAATTCAGTTTCTCAGATTATTTGCTCAGCATACAGATTAAGTAAGTATGGTGAAAGAATACAACCCTGGAACACACTCTTCACAATTTTAGATGTTCCCTTGTTCTGTTTGAACAACTGCCTCTTGGTCTGTGTATGGTTTCCTTATTAGCACAATAAATTGTTCCAGAATACTCATAATTAACAATGATGTCCATAGCTTGTCATGATACACACAATCAAATGTTTGTTAATATTCAATAAAGCACAGATAAACATCTGTCTGGTATTCTCTGCTTTCAGCCAAGATCCATCTGATGTCAGCCATGATATCACTCATTCCATGTCCTTGTCTAAATCCAGACTAAACCTCTGTAAGTTCTCTCTGAATGTATTGTTGCAACTGGTTTTTGTATTAGATTTAGGAAAACTTTACTCGTATGGGATATGATATTATCCAATGATATTCGCATTCCATTGGGTCACCTCTCTTTGGAATGGGCACAAATACAGATCCCTTCCAGTCAGTTGGCCAGGTAGTTGTCTTCCAAATTTCTTGGCCTAGATGAGTGAGTGCCTCCAGTGCCACCTCACTTTGTGGAAATATTTGTATTCCATCAATTTCCGGAATTGATGGAATACAAATGCCTTCAATGCCTTTGTCAATGCCTTCAATGCATCTTAGTCTTCTTCCTTCAGATCTTCAAATGCTTGAACATCTACCATTTGTTTTTGGTACAGTGTCTCTGTGTATTCTTTTCATCTTCTTTTGATGATTTTTGCACCATTCAAAACTTTATCTAAAGAATCCTTCAGTTTTGCTGAATAAACAAAAACATTTTATTAAGAGAAAAACTTAGACTGAAATATTAGGTCATGAAAGAGAATTATGTTGTTGTTAAGTATTGTTGAGTCAGTTCAGACTTATAGTGACCCTGTGTATTGGGTTTCTGAGTAGTGGTTGAGGGTTTGAACCACTGACCTTTTAGTTAGCAGTCCAGTGTTTATCCTACAGTGCCACATGAAGACCCCAATAGATAATTATACATTTTCTACTCTTTGTAGGAAATAAATCATCTAAAAATTAATCTATAATTGTATTTTTACATTTTTATTAAGAAATACATTTTCAAAGTATCAAGGACTTACCTATAGTAATCATCCATTCATTGTTTAATAAAAATTAATTTGAAAATATACTCTAAATATATACAGAAAATTTCAAATATGTAATTATGATTAAGGTAAGTTCTATAATCAGAAATAAAAACAATTATATCATAATATTTGTATGCTTAGGTTTTTATTATGCTACCATGTGTTTTCTATACTTTATTGGAATGTTTAAGGAATTAGTTCTTTTATTTCTTTTATCCAATTCAAAAATTATTTTTTAACTTGCAATTATTGACTCTACACTGCTATTCTTCAGCTTATCTTGTGTTCTTTTTCTAACTTCTTGAACAGTTTTATTTTTATATTTTCTTGTTTCTTCTGTGTAGACCTTTAGTCTTGTTAGAAAGGATCTGACATGGAACATTTTAATCTTTGTCATTTACTAGATACATTATGGTAGAAGCTTTACTCACCTTTTGACTCAATAATTAATTGTTGTTGTTGTTAAGTGCTGTCAAGTTGATTCTGGCTCATAGCAACCCTGTATAGAGTTTCCAAGGAGCAGTTGGTGAGTTTGAACCACCGACCTTGCAATTCAAACGACTTTGCTGTCTGACCCATTAGTCAACAGAGGTTAATTAGGAAAATAGTTATTTTCCCTTTCTCTATATTTATTTTCACATCTACTAGGTGTGAGTTTGAGGACTAAATTGCATCTGACCCAAGCCATAGTATTTTCAATAGCCTCGTATGCATGTGAAAGTTGGACTATGAGTAAGAAAGACTGTAAAAAGAATTGAGGCATTTGAGTTATGGCATTGGAGAAAATATTAAATGTACTATGTACTTCTGGTGTAGCACTGCAGGGTAATTCACCATTGCACATAGAGTCACTATACAGCACATAACAGACAGCAATAAAGCCTGTCATACTTGCAAGAAACTGAAGAACCAATGGAAAGTCACTTAAATAGTAGTAATTTATTATCTCGCTTATGAAGTTTGGAAGCAAAGATTACCAAGGCTCTTTCTGTGCCTCAACGACATCATCACATACTAAGACTCCTTCTGTATACTCTGTCCACATCCCTGTATTGAGAGTACCTGACCTAATGGACCCAAGACAATTGGGTTATAGCAATTCCAAGTTTCATTTGATCTCAAGACAATGCCCATAAGCAAAAAAGGTAAAAATAAAAGTTGTTTTCACAAGTTTCTTATCAGATATAAAAACAATGCCAAGATGTCTCAAATATATATTTTCTCTGAACTCACACAGTCACCAGTTACTGCCAAACAGAAATGAGATTATCTTTTACTCATATCCCTCATGATTCAAGCTCTGTATTGTGGAAGACTCTTGAACCATCTTTCTTTTAACCAGAAAGAAGGGTGGAATATTGCTGGATGGTATGATATCCAACAATATTTGCCTTAAAATATAAGCATACTGCAGAGACATTATGGATTCACTTCCAGGTCTCCACAATAAATCAAATATCACAATAACACAAATATTGAAATCAAGTGAGTCACATGAATTGTTTTTGGTTTCCCAGTGCAAATAAAAGTCATGCTTATACTATAGTGTAGCCTACTAAGTATGCAATAGTGTTATGAACTACTAATCATCTGTCAG
>NW_006408631.1:6525808-6526913 GCF_000296735.1 Chrysochloris asiatica
AGCTAGCCCTACCAACTCAGGTGACTGGATTCATGTGAGCTGTGCTCCAAACCTGTAACTATAGCAACACACAGTCATCAGTTAATACAACGACAATACCACAATGTCTCAGAAGCAGTAAATAATTTCTGTTGACATGAAAACACAAGACAGAGTGTTTTAAACAAGTGATCAAAAGGCAAAGCTAGAAAATGTTTTTGAGCAAAAATGCCATTGGAACTACCTGAAAAAGAATTCAAGAGAATAATATTTAGGTACCTCCAAATGATTGACAGAAATGTGGAGGAAAACAAGGAAGATTTAAGGAAAATATTACAGAAACAAACAAACAGAATAGATAAAGGGTTGGAAACAATACAAAACCTGCAAACAGAAATCAGGAAGATTAGTACTAAGTGCAAAAATATGAAGCATGAGGACTTCTGGTTTTGGGCCGGTAAGCAGAGACAGATAGCGAAACCTCCTCTGTTAAAGCCAAAAAAAGCAGAGAAAGACCAGTCTGCAGAACAGCTGTGGAGTTTTGGATCTTGTTTAAGGTTCTAGGCTCTAGTTTCCTGTGACCACCTGTGGAGAAATATGTCTGTGAAAGCAAACTATGGCAATTTCTGAATTGATCTGGCAGCTGCAGGGGCTGATGGACAGAGATCCTGAGGTTGGACTTTGTGGCCACAGCAAAGCAGAGGCAGTGACCCAGCACTATAAGCCATGGAGCTGCACGTCTAGAGGGAGAGGTGTGACTGATTTTCATCTTTCACTTTTCATTTTTTCACATATCTTTCCTCTTCATTCCAATCGTGCCCTCACTGCCCAGGCCAGATGCCTTCAGGCAAGCAGGAACACACTCTGCAAAACAGTCCAGCATTACATCAACAGTTTTCCTACGGCACAGAGAGGAAACCCATAGGCTGCTTCTTATGATGTCTGACTCTGGGACCCAGTCCCAATGTTAACCTTGGCAGTACCCTTTATCCCTACCAGCACAGCAAAGGCCACTGGGCAGTCAATCACAATTTTATTTTTGTTTTTGATTGGTGGTTTCTGTCTCTGCTTTTATATTGTTTCTGTCTTTGGTCTTTTGGGCCTCATTTTTTCCCTAGGGGTTGGA
>NW_006408631.1:6528708-6545785 GCF_000296735.1 Chrysochloris asiatica
CTTTCCGACTTCCAAATAAATTACACAGTTACAGTGGTCAAAAGAGCTTGGTACTGGTAAAATGATCCATGGAACAGAATTGAGAATCCCGAAATTAACCCATCCACATACAACCAACTGATTTTTGACAACATACCTAAGTATATTGCATGGGGAGGAGATGGTATCTTCAACAGATGGCACTAGTAGAACTGGAAAGCGATATACAAAAGATTGAAACAAGACCTTTACCTCATGCCTTACACAGAAACCAACTCAGCATGGATGAAAGACCTAAATGTGAATCCTAGAATTACAAAAGTCATCAATGAAAAAATAGGGGAAAATGTGAGAGCTCTAATACAGGGTATACATAGACTACCAAACATTTTGAAACTTACACAAACAAAAATAGACAAAATAGATGAATGGGACATACTAAAAATTAAAAACTTACGTGCATCAAAAGACTTCATCAAAAAAGTAAAAAGGGAACCCACAGAATGGGAAAAAAAAATCTTTTGCAATGACACATCAGACATGGGACTAATTTCCAAAATATATAGGAACCTACAACACCTCTACAAGAAAAGGACAAATAACCCAATTTAAAAATGGCACAGGACATGAATAGACATTTCACCAACAAGGAGATCCAGGCAGCCAACAAACATAAGAAGAAATGTTCACGATCACTAGCCATTGTTGTTGTTTTTGAGTGCTGTTGAGTCGATTCCGACCCATAGCGACCCAGTATAGGGTTTCCAAGGAGAAGCTGGTGAGTTTGAATCACCAACCTTGCAGTTCAAACAGCTTTGCAGTCTGGCGCATTAACCCACATTGCCACACCAGGACTCATTAGAGAGATACCACACCAGGAGCCATTAGAGAGATGCAAATCAAAACAACAATGAGATATCATCTCACACCAGCAATAATAAGCAGAGATCAAGAAAGTAGAGGGTAATAAATGTTGGCAAGGATGTGGAGAGACTGGGACTCTCCTACATTGCTGGTGGGATTGCAAAATGGTCCAACCACTCTGGAAAAAAATATGGCGTTTCCTCAGAAGGTTGAAAATAGAGATTCCTTATGATCCAGCAATTCCTGTACTTGGTATATATCCACAAGAAATACAAGCCATAACACGAGCAGATATATGCACATCTATGTTCATAGCAGCACTATTTACAACAGCAAAAAGATGGAGACAGCCTAAGTGCCCATCAATGGAAGAATGGATAAACAAACTTTGGTACATACACAAATTGATATTATGCTATCCTGAAGAAAAACAAGGAAGCAGCAAGCCACCACATAACATGGATGAACCTTGAGTGAAATCAGTCAGTCACAAAAGGAGAAATAAGGCATAGGACCATTATTGTAAAAGATTAAGAAAAAGCACCCACACTAAAAGGGGGGAAATTATTTTTTTAATTATTTATTTTTAAAAAAATTTTATTGGTTACTGGGATGTATGGGGTAGAGTGAGGGGAGCAGTGTGAAGGTTGGAGCACAGGGTAGGGAATAGACACAGGATAATTTGGGTGCTGGGGGAGGTATACACTAGAAGGGGAAGGGGAAAGGAAAAACAAGGTGGAAAGGAGAATAGTTGGGCAGATTTACATGGACAAAATAGGACAGAGGTAAATAATGATGTAAGCACAACTGTGTAACAGCAGGACTCGGTGATACAAAGATTGAGGCAAGGCTTGAATGGGTAAAAGTGGGGAAATGATGTTAAGATGCTTGGCTGTCTGTTGAATCTTGGTTCCCTTGTCTACTATCATAAAATAAACACATGAAGGGGAGAGAGAGAAATAGCCAGAAACATCACCAGAGAAACCTTGTAAGTCCATCTTCAGCCTATAATTGTTTGGAATACTTAAAATGGGGCCAGAACTTGCCCAATGAAGGAAGTTCCCTGCAGAGCCTTTGCATTGCACAAGACCATAGGTGGAACCCTGATCTCCATCTAGATCTTCTGAGGTAGGACATTCCCACTTGAAAGGATGAGCAGGCCAGCCTGGAGTAGCTAGAAGAACAGAAGATACTTTTTAAAATAAAGACCAGCAGAAAAAATAAAAAACAATAACAGCAGTACAACTGAACAAGCAAGTTTTTCCTCAGGGAGCCATCAAGGCAAGTGGTCAGGTCCCCTCAAGGCAAACCCCCTTCCAAGACTGAAACTCAAATGGATTACACTAGCAGGCATATGGTCCTGCTGCTGACCACGTTGGTCACCGATAAGGGGAAGTGGGGGTGGGGGTGGGGAATAGCAACGAAGTAGTGAACTAAGTCCGACCACATTCAATAGACTCATTTTAACTTGGATTGACATGATCTGGGGACTCTTGGGCCCAGGGCAGGGACATGGCCCCAGAGGAGTAGAATGGAATATGAAACATCCAGCTGATATGAAGTAAGGGGAGGTACACAAGAACACCCATACTTGCAGATAGTACCCAATTGCCCTGGCATCAATGGCTTGATAATCAGAATGCGATTAGAGGAAGAAAGAAGGGGAGTTGGGGAAGAGTAACCCACTACAAGTAGATGAACTTGACCTATGCTTGTGGATGCAGTATGACAAAGGAGCGGACAAATCTTTACAGTGAGGCTCATTCCCACCCCCTTGGTACACAGGGTCGACAGGGATGGGGAATTTAGACATTGGCTACCCAAAATGGGGGGAACTACAAAGTTAAGAAGTGACTGGCTTATAAGTTTTCAATAGGGAACCTATCTCCACAGGATACAGGGAAAGGTAGAATCTCCACTGAATTGTTTGCAACCTGTCTGGATGGGGTTGATAAAAGGTGAGGGGATAGGATTCCTGTGGTTCAATAGGGAATGATTGCTATCAGGTCGAAAAGTAAGTGTTGGAAAGGTAAATGTAAATGTTTGGTAACAAAAGGAGGGGGGTGACTGATTTTGCAGTCCAGGAGCAGAGATCCCTGGAACCATCAAGGGAGAAAAGCGAAGTAGGAGACCCTGTCTGGGGAGGCAGTGACACTAAGGATGGAGACAGAGATGATGACGTGGACATAAGGAGTGGCCGGAGACTCTGGCTGTGTGCTGTTGACTGGGGGGCAGGTGTGTGGGGTGTACCCTTTGATTGTTTGATTATGCATGCAGGGGATTGTGATCAAATATGAAACAAAATATGATAGGATGAATGTAAAGATACTGTTCATCCATGTAAACTAACACATAATTCACAATAAAAACTTAAAAATATGTATATATGAAGCACCAATCATTCCTCTCACAGCCCTCTCTACTCATCAGTTGGGGTCGATAATCAATTGCAATATCCACACAGAACTCAGACACCATAATCAGAATTATAGGGTTTATGAGAGACAGGTCACAATTTGGAGTCAGAAATGCTCTGGGCACATTTGTTCCAATCAGCTGCTGATAAATGCCCATAAGACATAACACTCAACCATAAGCTTCAGCCTGCAGGCACTCAACTCTAGCTCCATCAGTTAGCACTTATCTCCCCCACTGAAATGCCTGGAGATACTTAACTCTACTAGCAAGCTTCCTGCCCAAAGTCGCTCAGCTTTATCTGCTCCATGGGATGTGAAGCCCATTGCTCTGCCTTGTGCTCAGCTTACGGTTCTGCTTCTGCTCTTTTGTCACCCCTCTGTGTCACAGCTTTCTGTATCTTGGTTGAGGAGGTTCAATGAATAGGTTTCTTGGGGTCCAAAGGGCATGCTCCTCATAGCTTTCATGATCTACACAGTCAAAAGCCTTTGCTGATTACAGATTGATCTCGACTAAAAGTAGAGAATACAAACAGATTTTCCTCGTGTTTCATTGACTATGCAATGGCTTTTGACTGTGTGGATCATGACAAGATATAGATAGGATTGCCAAGAGTGTGCATTCCAGAATTTAATTATACTTATGAGGAATCTGTGCATAGACCAAGTGGCTGTCATTGAAACAGAACTAAAAGATATTGAAAGGTTTAAAATGAGGAAAGGTATATGCCAGGGCTGTATTTTTCACCATACTTATTCAATCTATATGCTGAGCAAACAATTCAAGAAACTAGATAACATGAGGAAGAATATGGCAACAGGTCTGTAGGAAGACTCATTAACAGCCTACTTCATACCTTGTAATTCAAACAGGCCTTGAGGTTGAGTGCTTATTCTGTGGTGCTACACCACGACTCCATATGAGACTACTGAAAATACCATGGCTTGGGTCAGGTGTGCCTTAGTTCTCAAATGAATGTCATTGCTTTCGAACACTTTAAAGAGCTCTTGTGCTGCAGATTTGCCTAATCCAATATGTCATTTGATTTCTTGACTGTTTCTATGAATGTTGATAGAGGATCCAAGCAAAATTCAGTCTTTGACAACTTCAATATTTTCCCCATTTATCATGATGTTATTTATTGCTTCAGTGGTGAGGGCTTTTTTTATTTTTTTGACGTTGAAGTGAAACCCATACTGAAGGTTGTGGTCTTTGATCTTCATCAGCAAATATTTTAAATCCTTTTAACTTTCAATTAGAAGGTTTTATCATCTGCATATTGTAGGTTGCTAATGAGTTCCTCCAATCCTGATGCCACATTCTTCTTCATACAAACCAGCTTTTAGAATTATTTGCTTATATACAGATTGAGTAAGTATGGTGAAAGAATACAACCCTGGCACACACCTTATTATAGGGCCCCACTTCAAGTACTCATTAATCAGTTCTGAATAATTAAATACTTTCCTCTTTTTTTTTCTTTCCATTATTGCATTTTTTTAGCAGTGTCATTATAAATCTTATATTCATTCATCTTTGGTGTTGGAAATATTAAATATAGACTTGTTGTTGTGGTTGTTACTAAATGCCATTGAGTTGGTTCTGACTCCCAGCAACCCTGTATAGGGTTTCCAAGGAGCACCCAACCTTGGTTCAAACCAACCTTGTGGTCCATCGCTGATCCAACAGCACCACACCAGAACTCCGCTTTAATATATTGCTGTTGTTAAGTGCCTCTGAGTTGTTTCTGACCCATAACGACCCTGTATAGAGTTTCTGAAGAGCAGCTGGTGAGCTTGGACTGTTAACCTTGCAGTTCAAACTGACCTCGCAGTTCTGCGAATTAACCCCAAGAGTTATGCCAAAACTCCCATTTTAATATATTTGTTTTTGTTGTTAAGTGCCGTCAAGTCAATTCTGACCCATAGCGACCCTGTATAGGGTTTCCGAGGAGCAGTTGGTGAACTTGAGCCGCCACCCTTGCAGTTCAAATGACTTTGCAGTCTGGCGCACTAACCCACAGCACCACACCAGGACTTCCATTTTAATATGTAGTACATAAAAAATACACAAATCACAAAAATTTACTCCAATGATGAACAATGATTGGTCAGCATTAGTATTTTGTCATTTGAGGTAATAATTTACTTCATTTGTAGATGGCTGTGAATCATCTAGGCTTTCCCAGAAAATGGTGAGTATGGTTTCTAGTCAAAAAATAAATGAGAGTTGTCTGTATCAAAATTTTCTCTTTTTTTCATATCTTTCGTGATGATATCTCATTACTTCCCAAATCTATGTATTGACTGTAGAAAAGCAATCAGCATTTGGCTAGGTCTGTGTTTTCAAGCTGCTGAATTCCCTGATTTAATTTAGAACAAGTTTCACCTAATTCTATCACTATGAAAATTTTTGATAATTCCTTTTTTTCCTTTTCCTCATGAGTTCTTTATTCTTCAATATTACTTTCCTCTTAAAAAACCATTAAGTTCTGCACTATTGATACCTCTTCATTATAATCTATGAGTCATTCCACCTTGGCAATATCAATTTCTAAATTCAGCATTCTTGTCAAGTGGATGATTTTTCAACAGACCTCTTTCATCTTATTATCCTGATCAAATGTTGGTGTGTGATCATATAACTACAATTTTATCCAAATCCTCCTCATGAAATTTCCCCTTTCTCCTAGGAAGATGCAATGTCCCAGATGCACTGAAGAATATGATCATTCTTCTAGAAGTCATGGAATTGTACTGAAACTCCATCCATTACAGCTATTGTCTGAGCAAACATAGTCTTCTATAAGTAGTTTGCCTTGAAAGTGGTAATTGCATCTTGAACTAAAAACTAAAATCACAGGTGTTCTATTGAAAGGTAGATACACCACTTTGACGCCTCGATTTAGATCCTCTACATGAGGAGGATTTAACATTATAAAATAGCAGTACAACTCGAAAGGAAAACTGTCTCAAGGTAGCAGACATGCACTTCTGGGATGAAGCAGTTTAAAAAACCAGTCTCGAAATAACACACTCATCATCCAGGTGGTCTTAAGTGCAGTTTGTCTTAACTCAAAAATATTTTAATTTGGATATTACCTGTATTTGTTGTTGTTAGGTGCCATCTAGTTGGTACTGACTCATAGTGATCTTATGCACAGCAGAACGAAACACTGCCCGGTCCTGGGCCAACCTCACTACTGTTGCCACACTTCAGCCCATAGATGCTGCCACTTAGCCAATCCATCTTGTTGGGGGTCTGTATAGGACTTCTAAAAACTGGGGAAAAACAGCTACTTTCAAAAAGTCACAAAATAGTAATAATTATATGGTTCCATTTACGTTAAAAATGTGTAGCTGTTGTTGTTCCTGTTGCTGTTGTTGTTAAGTGCCATCGAGTTGATTCCAACCCATAGCAACCCTGTATAGGGTTTCTGAAGAGCAGATGATGGGCTTGAACCGCCGACCTTGCAGTTCAAATGGCTTTTGCAGTCTGGCACATTAAACCACAACACCACACCAGTTTATTTCTGTTAGATGTTGTCAAATTGGTTCCAACTCATGTTATGTGCCGTCGAGTCGATTCCGACCCAGAGCGACCATGTATAGGGTTTCCAAGGAGAAGCTGGTGAGTTTGAACCACTGACCTTGCAGTTCAAATGACTTTTCAGTCTGACACATTAACCCACAGCACCACACCAGGACTCCACAGTGCCACACCAGGACTCCTACCCTAAAACATGTACAAGGGGATATATATTTAAGTAAATGAATAGAAAATGTTTTAGAAACATATACACAAAAGTGTTAAATATTCTTTCTCAAGGGTAAAGTAAGAGAATGAGAAAGAGGAAATTATATTTTATTCTGTATGTTTTTTGAAAGTTTTATAATAAGGATGTATAATTCTTATTATAAAATAATCATATAATAATTATTTTTAGAATGAATTTTTTAAAAATCTATCTGAAAGAATATAGATTTAAGAATAATCAGGAGAAAAATAAAAAAAAGAGTAATCAGGAGAATTCCAAAATTAAAAGGAATGGAGTAGAAAAGATTTGCTCTTATAGATACTATATAAAATGTGAAGTGCCATCGAGTCGATTCCGACTCATAGCAACCATGTACAGGGTTTCTGAGGAATGGCCGGTGAGCTTGAATCGCTGACATTGTGGTTAAACTGCCCTTGCAGTTTAACCCACAGTGCATTAACCACAGCACTAAGAGATCAAATGAAAGGAACAATCAGTTCATAGAAAGAGAAATCGGCATGTCAAATTAGTAATTTAAGAAAGGTAGAAATTATGTCAAGAAAACAAAAATCCTCACCACTGGACCAATAAACAACATTCTTATCAATGGAGAAAAGATTGAAGTTGTCAAGGACTTTATTCTTCTGGATCAACTATCAACACTCGCGGAAGCAGCAGTCAAGAGATCTGATGACGTATTTCATTGGACAAATCTGCTGCACAGGAACTTTTTAAAGTACTGAAGAGCAGAGATGTCAGCTTGAGGAGTGAGGTGCGCCTGACCCAGGCCATGGTGTTTTCAGTAGCCTCAGATGGATGCGAAAGCTGGACAGTGAGTAAGGAAGATCGTAGTGGCGTTGGAGGAGAATACTGAAAGTGCCATGGACTGCCAAAAGAACAAATAGATTTGTTTTGGAAGAAGTGCAGTCAGAGTGCTCCTTGGAGGCCAAGATGGCTAAGCTTCATCTTTCATACTTTGGACATATTGTCCGGAGGAAACAGTCGCTGGAGAATGATGTCATGCTGGGTAAGATGGAGGGTCAGGGAAAAAGAGGAAGACCCCTAACGAGATGGATTGGTCAGGTGGCATCATTGATGGACTCAAATGTGGCAGCGGTAGTGAGGTTGGCCCAGGATCGGACATTGTTTCGTTCTGCTGTGCATGGGGTTGCTATGAATCGGTTCCGACTTGATGGCATCTGACAACAACAAAGAATTTAAATTTAAGATATTTTAAATAATACATTATTTAATAAACATTGGGAAAGTCATTTGGAGAAAAATTGCTCACTACTTCCCACCATATGCTACAATTAATTTTAGATTTATCAAATATTTATTTATAGCAAAAGTACCCTAAGATCAATAGAGGGAACTATAGCTCACTATTTAAATTATTGGAACCCTGGTGGCACAGTGCTGAAGCACTCAGATGCGAACCAAAATATCAAAGATTATAACCCATGGTAGAAAGATGTAGCAGTCTGCTTTTGTAAAGATTTCCTGCCTTGGAAACTCTACGGAGCAATTCTGCTTTATCCCGTAGGGTAACTATGAATAATTAAAAAAAACAAAACAAAAAAAAAACTTTACAGCAATAAGTTTTTTTCCTCTACTTTATGGGTTACGATCCGGACTGCTAATCTCAGGGTCAGCAGTTTGAAACTACCAGCTGTTCCATGGGAGAAAGATAAGGCTTTCTGCTCCTGTAAAGATTTACAGCCTCGGAAACCCTGTACAGGGTCTCTATGAGTCGGAACCGACTCCACGGCACATAACCACCACCACTACTACTTTATTTCCGGGTTTGAAATAGTCTTTGTAAACATGAAACGTAAAAACTTTGTCAACATAAAACACTAGTCTGAAGCCATCAAAACAAAACAAAAAATAAATGCAAAACTGTGTTAAACTATTCTGTATGGATAAATAAACAACATCCCATATATGCATCCTAACAGATATAAATTCGCTAAAAGGTACATACGACATGAATGATTTTTTTAAAAAATGTATTTCTGTTATTATTAGTTACTCTCTAGTCAGTTCCAACTCACTGTACCATCACAACATTCAATTGTGAATCAGACTGTTTTAGCCAGTAGTTTTCAGTGTGGCCTTATTAGTTTACCAAACCTTTCTTATTTGCTCATCTTAGTCTGTAAACTCTGTTGAACTTGTTCAGCATCCTAGGAATATGCAGGCCTCCACTGACAGAGGGATGATGAGTACATGTGAGGTGTATGTTTTGGAAATCCAAGAGGGTCTCCCTAATGGAAGATGAGAATTCTACCACTGAAACATCACTCCTCTATAATAAATAATTAATTACCCAATATGTTAAGGATTCTTACCAACTAATGAGTAAAAGATAAGTACCCCAAAAGAAAAATGAACAAATGACATATATGTACATCAGGCTACTTTGAACTTCCCAATCTTTTGTTTCTACAAATTCCATGATTTTACAAGCATTGATTCCAAAGAGTCTGTAATTTGTGAATCACCGATGATGGCTAGAAGTCAGTGCAGTTTCTTTCATATGATGTTTAGAGAGAAGTGAACTTTAGAAACTTTTTGCTTAATACACACTTATTATTCCCTGCACAAAGCCTACCTTGACAACTAAATTTTTCAAGAGAAAAGTAAATCCTGTGGTAATAATTTAAACAAACATTGCCAATTGCTATTTTATATTTTTCCTAGTCATTCTAGATAGTTTACAATGGAAAATTAAAGTCAAACATTTTTCCTCAATGATGCCTTCCTGCATTTGGTAAGTATGTGTGCTGCTCTGGTATTTTGTAGACTAATAAAATTTTGTTTTGCTCATTTCCTTTAGATAAACATTTCGCAGAAAGTGAAAGTCTACCTCTGTTCAAAATGTTCACTTCTTTATTGTTTCAGCAAAGCAGCTAATGAAGTTTGCTTTTGTTAATAGAAGTTAGTCAAATGTTATTAATAAGTAAATGTTTTAATGGTGGCATAGACTCACATCTGAAATGTAAAGACTCCATTTTGAAACATTTGGTAGAAAAGTGCTTAAGAAATCCTGCTCAAACATTTATCATGCTGCTGTTAAGTGTTGTCAATTTGGTTCTGACTCATAGTAATCCTGTATAAATAAAGTTTCCAAGGAGTGTCTGGTGAGTTTGAACCACCAACCTTCTGGTTCAAACCAACCTTGTAGTCCAGAGCATTAACCTGCAGTGCCACACCAGGACTCCAAAACATCTATCATAGTGAGGAATTATATAATGAGTGATTTAGAGAGGTAACCTGACAGAAAGAAATTATGATTTTAACAAAATTTTAATGAATTCATAATGTGTACCCAAACCTGTTCCAAGTAGTGAGGAAGCCATATGGAAAAAAAAAAAAAAAACTTCTAGAAATTATTGAGCTTCATAGTAGAGTGGTGAAATAGACTATCTTGTATTAATAAATATATGAGCAAAGAAATATCGGTGCTTTGCATTTCACTCATGCCCAGGAGAAGAATGTCAGTTATTAGTCAATATCATATATAATAAAACAAAGAATGTCAGTTATTAGTCAATATCGTATATATATATATATTAGTCAATATCGTATATATATATATATATTAGTCAATATCGTATATAATATATATATTCTCCACATTAATATATATATATGCATATGTATGTTGTTGTTGTTGAGTGCGTTTAGGTTGGTTCCAAACCACAGCAACCCTATGTAGGGTGTCGAAGGAGCAGCTGATGAGATGGAACAGCCAACCTTGTGTGTGTGTATATATATATGCAAATACTTACAAAGTTTTTATCATGTGGCAGGCACTTTTTAAGACCTTTGTATATATTATTTCATTTAATCATCATAGCATTCCTAAATTAATAGGTAGAAATATAGATGCAGATAGGTTTTCACATAAATACATTGTTACAAATGGTTTTATCATCCAGTTTAGATTATATACTTGTTAATAGAAGAAACCTCGTCTTATCGTTTTTCTCATTTTTTTTCTCTATCTTTTTTTTTTTACTTTAAGTCCACTCCCCCATTAAACAACCCTTCTTCCTCACACTTACCTCCAATAACCAGCATTAAGTAGTATAACGTTTGAGGAGATAATGTTGTTGTTGTCAAGTGCCATGAGTCTGTTCCAACTCAAAACGACCCTGTATAGAGTTTCCTAGGAGCAGCTGGTGGATTTGAACAGCTGACCTTTTGGTTTGCAATCCCTTGCTGATCCTACAGTTGTTGTTGTTGTGAAGTGCCGTTGAGTCAGTTCCGACCCATAGCAACCCCTGTATAGGGTTTCTGAGGAGCAGCTGGTGAGCTTGAACTGCTGACCTTAAACTTCAAACAGCTTTGCAGTCTGACGCATTAACCCTACAGTAGCACACCCGAAGTCCTTGAGGAGATAACAGTCTCAGTTAATTTTCTACTAATTTGTATTATATGTTTATTATTACTAACCTAAAACATATTCAAAAATTGTTGTTGTTAAGTGTTGTCGAGTCTTTTCTGACCTATAGTGATCCTAAATAGGGTTTCCAAGGAGCAACTGGTGAGTCTGCAGTTCAAACGGCTTTGCAGGCTGGGTCATCAACACACACCAGGACTCCATATTTATAAATAAGAATGTGTTTAACTGGTAACATGCTTTCTTACTTATAACAACTTAGAGATTTGTTTTTTGCATATGAGTATATATATATATATGAGGAAGGAGCTCTGGTAGCATAGTGGTTACTAATCGGGCTGCCAACATGAAGGTCAGCAGTTCGAAACTACCAGCTGTTCCGCGAGAGAAAGATGAGGCTTTCTGCTCCCGTAAAGATTTCCAGCCTCAGAAACCCTGTGCAGGGTCACTATGAATCGAAACTGACTCCACGGCACTTAACAACAACAACATACATATGAGGAGACTTCTAAAACGTCATGGAAAAAATTCATTGCCGTTCAGCACTGTGGGTTAATACGCTGAAATGCAATGTCGGTTTGACCCACAAGATCGGTGGTTCAAGCTCACCAACCACTTCTGGGAAATCCGATACAGGGTCTGTATGGGTCAGAACCCACTCGACAGCACTTAACAACAACAGCAGCATGTATATACACCCATGTTCATCCCAACATTATGCATGCGTAAGAATCACCTGTAGTGATGGTGGTGGTTGCGATCTGTGAATAGGTTCCGACCATAGGGAGCCTGTATAAGGTTTCCCAGGCTGTAATCTTTTTTTCAGGAATAGAAAGCCTCATCTTTTCTCCATTGAACTGCTGGTGGATTCTAAATGCTGATCTTGCCATTAACAGTCCACTGTGTAACCCACTGGCCACCAGAGCACCTTAAGAATTGCCTATGGTGGTCATTGTTCTAAAACTCGGAATTGATAAGTTTCTTGCTACGAGTTCCTTAAAGAGAAAAAGAAGGGTGACTTTAGTACACATTCAGAAAAATGGGTTCCGATCCAACTGTGGTTAATTATTAATGCCTGCCACTTCTAAGGATATCATGCCATTAAATATAGGTATCAGTCCTCACCAGCAATGCCTCCTGTGCTTCTGGATCTGCCTTCTGGATGCTTAATGATGGTATTTGTGCCTGATGCTCAGCGTCAAGGACTGTCCATCAACCTGCTGAGGCAGTGTATGGCAACAGAGGCTCTCCTTCCCCCAGCCCCACTTTGCACTGTGTGGTTCCCCTCCACCAAATAGTTGCAAGTGGCCTCTCCAATCTGTTCTGTCCCTTTTTGTTTCTTGCAGAGCAAGCCTGTGTTAAAGGGTCCCTTGGAAATAACCTTTGACAACCAAGGACACTAGAGTGTTTGGGCTTTGTTGTGTTTTGTGATGAGTAGGAAATAGACTTCCAGAAAACTAGCTATTCTCCGAATGTGAGGAGGGTCCAAGACAAATAGATCCTTCAGGACAGAGTGTCACAAATGATGGAGACCATAGCCCAGGCTCTCTGGAAACCCCACTGTGATGTGACCCAGCTGTGCTGCCCACAAGAACCACCAGTATGTACTTGGCTACAGTGGTCTTCTAGGCTCACCTCCACCCCAGCCTGGAGGCCACAAAGATGGTAGCAGTATCCCCAACGCCCCATCAACAGCAAGTTACAACACCTTGAAGTAAAAAATTTCTATCAAGGTTCTATGTAGATGACTTTCTTCCATCCTTTAAAGGGGATTCAGTATTCTAAGCTTTGAATCTCATATCTTGCATAGTAAAAAAGGTTTGGGGGTTATTTTTGTTTTGTTTTGTTTGTTTCCTTTTGTTATGTTTATTTTGGCTTTTCCTCTCTTTGTCTTTTCTTGTAGACCAGATATTTGAAAGGGCAGAGGATACATGAAAGTGTCATGTGCAACTAGTTTATACATTATTTTTAGGAAATGGAATCATGGATTTTCCAGGCCAGTAGTGGCACTCATCCTTTGTCCTTTCGTCCTTGTTCAGTACCTATTGTTTCTCCTTTCAAACATGTGATTGTACTAACTCATATGAAAGAATTCTCCTTATTTAAATAAACAAAAGTTAAAAAAAAGGAAGAATTGCCTGTGGATCTTGTTATAATGTAGATTTGGATAAAGTGTATTTGGACTGGAAATGTACATTCGCAGCAGAAGATAAAACTGGAACAACTTGGGTTGAAGCCCTCAACTACACAGATTAACTTGGAGAGAGTCATTATATCAGCACTTCCTGATCAGGAACATGGTATGAATGTTACGACTTTTTTTTTTTTTAATGTCTTTTATATCTTTCATTAAAGCTTTATAAATTATATAAAGTGTCTATGGGTTTTATTACTATGGTTATTGCTCTTTTTTCAATAATGAGTTGATCACCTCTTCCCCATTGCAGTTTTAAATTAGCTTTTGATGTCAAATCTATTGATTTTATGTTTTTACGATTCTTATTAGCACTAAAAGCATTTTACTTTATTCTCTTGGATTTTCTATACAAACTATTGTATAAAAATAATGATGGTTTAGCTCTCTTTCAAAACATTAGATGCATCATTTATTTAACTTTATTACACTAACTACAATCTCTACTATATTTTTTAAATTATAAGTGATATTAAATGTCCTTATTACATTCTCAACTTTAATGGGAATGCTTCTAATGTATTAAAATTAAGTATGATATATCCTAGAGATTTCTAGAAAATACCTTTCATCAAACTCAGCACATTTCATATCTATGAAATTTAATTAAGTGATTGATTGAAAATAGATATATATCAAAGTGCTTATTTTTTTAATCAAATGCTTATTCAATAGTTTCACTATTTTACCTTTTTACTTAATCAATTAATGTACAAAATCAAACTCATTGCCATCAAGTCAATTCCTGTGCAGAGTGATCCTATATAGGGCTTCCAAGACTGCAAATCTTTGTTGTTGTTGTTGTTGTTAGGTGCCATGGAGTTGGTACTGACCCATAGTGACCCTATGCACAGCAGAACAGAACACTGCCCAATCTTGGTCCAACCTCGCTACTCTTGCCAGGCTTGATGCTGCCATCTCATTGGGGGTTTTCCTCTTTTTCTTTGACCATCCACCTTACCAAACATGATATCCTTCTCCAGCAACTGGTCCCTCCTGACAATATGTCCGAAGTGTGAGAGACTAAGTTTGGCCATCCTGGCCACCAAGGAGCACTCTGGCTGCACTTCTTCCAAAATGAATCTATTGGTTCTTTTGGCAGCCCATGGCACCTTCAATACTTTCCTCCAACACCATAACTCAAAAGCATCAATTCTTCTATAGTCTTCCTTATTCACTGTCCAGCTTTCGCATGCATATGATGTTATTGAAAATACCATGGCTTGGGTCAGGCGCATCTTAGTCCTCAAGCTAACATCTTTGCTCTTCCACACTTTAAAAAGGTCTTGTGCAGCAGATTTGCCTAATGCAATATGTCGTTTGACTTATTGACTGCTGCTTCCATGAGTGTTGATAGTTGATCCAAGAAGAATGAAGTCCTTGACAACTTCAATCTTTTCTCCATTGATAAGAATGTTGTTTATTGGTCCAGTGGTCTTTCTCCTTCAGAGCCACTAGTGCGTATGAACTGCTGACTTTGTGATTAGTGGTCCAGTGCTTATCCTATAGCACCAGCAGGTCTCCTTAATCAAATAGTGTAGCAAATTAAAATAGTATATTTCCTAAGGTTGAATTGCATTTGTTCTTGGAATAGGCCATTCTTTACCATAATGCATTACTATTTTAATAATCACCTAAATTGAATCTTCTCATACTTTGTTTAGCTAGTGAGGTTGTAACATTGATTTCCATTCTTATATATAAATTTCAAGGTTTTTTTGTTTGTTTCAACCTCAATTATATGGAATTTACATGCTCCTCAGTTCACGGGATGACTATCCACCAAGTGTCTTGGCAAAGGCCATATTTCATTTCTCTATTTTAGTTTAATATTTTCTCCCCCATAGTCAGCAAAATATGTATTTATATCCTTGTGATTATTTATAAAATAAATACTATTTTGAGTGTTTTAAAATTTTACATAGCTCCCACTAGAAAGGACAAGCAGACCAGCCTGGAACAGCTAGACATCAGAAGATACATCTTCACAGAAAGATCTGCAGGAAAAACCCAAAACAAAAGTGGCAGTATGATTGGCTACTACAAGAATAAGTAAGTTGTTCACTGGGAAGACATCAAAGCAAGCAATCAAGTCCCCTCAGGACAAACCATCCTTTAAGACTGGAACTCAAAGGGAACACATGAGCAGGCATGTAAGATTGCTGGCTACCCCATAGGTCAACTGTTGAGTGAAAGAGGAGGAAAGGCAGCAATGAAGAAATGGGATGAGTTCAACCGTGTTCCACAGACTCTTGCTGAACTGAAGATGAGAAAGAGAAGAAGAATGGCTGGTTGGTCCAAAGTGTGGTGAGACGTGGGGACACCTAAGCCAATGGACAAGGACATAGCCACGGAGGGCTAAAGTTGAGAGTGAAGCATCCAGCTGATATGAAGTGAGGGGAGACACACAAGAACTCCTAAACTTGCAGATAGTACCCATCTGACCTAGCCTTGATGGCTCAATAATCAGAACTCAACTACAGGAAGATTAAAAAAAAAAAATTTGATTAAGCAAATGAGGGTACATTGCTACAATTTGATGTACTTGACCTATACTAATGGATGTAGTAGCTCAAAATACCAACAGAGAGAGAAGGAGTCTTCACATCCAAAATCGATCTTATCTCCTCTGTATACAGAGTTGATAGGGATGGGCAACTCAGACATTGGCTACCTAAAATGGGAGGAGTTATAAAGTTACAAAGTGACTGGCTTACAAGTTTTCAAGAGGGAGTTTAGTTTTAGAGTGTGTGTGGGAAGGTAGAATCCTCATTGAATAGTTTTCATCTTGTCTAGTTGGGTCTGGTGAAAAGAGATGGGGAAAAGATTCTTATGATTCAATAGTGAGTAATTGTTGTCATGATTAATTGCAACTGTCACAATTGTAAAGGTAGAAGTTTTGTGGCAAAAATAGGGGAGTAGTTAATCTTATAGTCCAGAAACAGAGGACCCTAGAACCATAAAGGAAGAAGAGTACAAACAGAATGCAGGATCATATCCAGGGAAGCAGGGACACCAGAGAAGGAGGCAGAGATAGGGGCATGGAGAGAGGGATCAGCTGAGAACTCTAGATTCATGGAAAGAGAGGGACTGAGAGCAAGCAGCCAAGAGGCAGACTTGCAGAATGTGCTCATTGGTGGTCTAAACTATTATATATGCCTGAGTGTTTGAAAAAAAAAAAAAGAGCTAAAATGAATAAAGAGAAATACTGTTAACTGATGAAATATGGAGGGGATTATAATCATTGTAATGAAACAAAGTATATGATTTGAATATAAATGTAAATTTAGACTGAATGTAAAACTGATTATCTGCCCTATAAACTTTCACTCAAATCATAATAAAAACTTTAAAAAAAAATTACATTGTTGTTGTTGTCAGGTGCCATCGAGTCGGAACCGACTCATAGCGACCCCATGCACAGCAGAACGAAACAATGTCCGATCCTGGGCCAACC
>NW_006408631.1:6545885-6546447 GCF_000296735.1 Chrysochloris asiatica
GGAAAAGATTCTTATGATTCAATAGTGAGTAATTGTTGTCATGATTAATTGCAACTGTCACAATTGTAAAGGTAGAAGTTTTGTGGCAAAAATAGTTAATCTAATAGTCCAGAAACAGAGGACCCTAGGACCATCAAGGAAGAAGAGCACAAACAGAATGCAGGATCATATCCAGGGAAGCAGGGACACCAGAGAAGGAGGCAGAGATAGGGGCATGGAGAGAGGGAGCAGCTGAGAACTCCAGATTCATGGAAAAAAAGGGACTGAGAGCAAGCAGCCAAGAGGCAGACTTGCAGAATGTGCTCGGTGATGGTCTAAACTATTATATATGCCTGAGTGTTTAAAAAAAAAAAAAAAAGAGTGAATAAAGAGAAATACTGTTAACTGATGAAACATGGAGGGGATTATAATCATTGTAATGAAATAAAGTATATGATTTGAATATAAATGTAAATTTATACTGAATGTAAAACTGATTATCTGCCCTATAAACTTTCACTCAAATCATAATAAAACCTTTTTAAAAAAAATTACATTGTTGTTGTTGTTGTCAGGTGCCATC
>NW_006408631.1:6550186-6550770 GCF_000296735.1 Chrysochloris asiatica
ACACAAAACCTTCATTATCACAAATATTATTATTTAGTGGAGGATGATGATGATAATTATAACTTTTTTTGTACAATATACTCTTGTTTAAAGATCTATCCATCCAGGCTAGTTCATTATTTTCTAGTGTTTTCTTGTGTTACAGATTGAATTATGCCACCTAAAATATGCGTTGTAAATTCTAATCTTTATGCCTATGGTTATAGTCTGACTTGGGTATCTTGAGTCACTGTCTTCTAAAATGTAAAATTGATAATATAGAGTAAAGATGGGGGACGAGAGATACCAAGCTCCTTGAAGGTCATCTAGGAGCAGAATTTCAGAAAAGACAGCAGAGCCAACAAAGAAAAAAGGACTCCCCTAGAAACTGGGCCTTGAATTCAGACACATAACATCCTAAAGAGTGACAAAATTAATTTCTGCTTGTTAAAGCCACCCACTTGTAGTATTTTTATTAAACCACACTAGATAACTAAGACACAGTGTTGCTGTTCTTGTAAAGTGCCATGGAATCAGTTCCAACGCATAGTAACCTGGTATAGGGTTTCTGAGGAGGAGCTGGTGAGTTTGAACCGCTGTTTTTA
>NW_006408631.1:6552628-6554059 GCF_000296735.1 Chrysochloris asiatica
TGATATTGAATAAACTATATTGTCTTCATCTATTTTAATGTGTTGCAGTGAACATTCTTAAACAACTCTTTTCTGAGATACATATGATAAGCACTGGACTACGAACCACAAGATACATATTTCAAGCCCACCAGCAGCACCATGGGAGAAAGATGAGGCTCTGCTCCAGCAAAGACTTTTAAAAGTATCAGAAAATAATATACGGGGTGGATATGAGTTGAAACTGAATCTAAGGCACTTAAGAACAATAACATATGTTGAGAAATTGATTTTCTGAGTCTATTCCTTACATATTCCTTACATCCTTACATTTTGCTGCATAATAAATTACCAGAAACTTAGTAACTGTAAGTAAAAAAAAAATTAATCTCAAAGTATCTGTGGATCAAAAATCTGATAGCAAATTATCTAGTGGTTTAGGAGCAGTCTCTCTAGTAAAAAGTTATGGTCAAGCTCTGAGTTGGGTCCATACTGAGGAGAGATCCATTTCTAAGCTCACTTACATGCACCATGAGACAGTGTTCAAGATGGAAGGCACAACTTTTTATAACTTTATCTCAAAAATGGCAAACTATAATTTCTGTGGTAGTCTATTAGTCTACAGATCATCGCTGGTACTAGAGTTATTAACTGCACTGCTTTGTCTGGGGTTAAAGGGCTTCCTGAGACATGTCACTTTCAGTTTTTAAACATGAAATGTCTGGAGCATACCTGGACAGTTGGCTGCCTTAACGGATACAATATGGGCAAGAATTACACAAGGGTATACATATCAAAAACAAGGGATCATGAGGAGTCATCTTGTAAAGCAGCAATCAAATTGTCTCATTGCTCATGCTGAAATTCCATTTCAAAATGTATTGCTTGCAAATAAATAAATTGGACCAACCATTGATTTAGAAGAGGAAATGGAACAAGGGATATCATTGCTGATGTCCAGTGGATCTTATCTAAAAGCAGAAAGATATTTACCTGTGTTTTATTGACTACTCAAAGGCTTTTGATTGTGTGAATCATGACAAGCTTTGGACAATATTGGAAAGTATTAGTATTCTGGAACACTTAATTGTGCTCATGAGGAATCTGTGCATGGACCAAGAGGCAGTTGTTTGAACAGAAAACACTGAATGGTTTAAAATTAAGATAGGTATACGACAGGGTTGTATTCTTTCACCATACTTATTCAAACTGTATGCTGAGCAAATAATCTGAGAATCTGGGTTATATGAAGATAAATGTGACATCAGGATTAGAGGAAGACTCATTAACAACCTGCCATATGTAGATGATACAACCTTGCTTGCTAAAAGTGAAGAGGACTTAAACTACTTACTGATAAAATTCAAAACCCACAGCCTTCAGTATGGATTGCATCTCAATGTAAAGGAAACAAAAATCCTCACCACTGGACCAATAAACAACATTCTTATC
>NW_006408631.1:6555043-6555837 GCF_000296735.1 Chrysochloris asiatica
GCCCCAGTGGTCAAAATAGCCTGGTACTGGCACAACGAAAGATACATAGATCAATGGAACAGAATTGAGAACCCAGAAGTAAATCCATCTACATAAAATCAGATGATCTTTGACAAAGGCCCAAAACACATTAAATGGGGAAGAGATAGTCTCTTCAAAAAATTGTGCTGGCCAAACCAGAAAATCAAATGCAGAAGAATGAAACAAGATACATATCTCACACCATATAAAAACACAAACTCAGTGTGCATTAAAGGCCTAAATGTAAATCCAAGAACTATAAGATCATTAATGAAAAAATAGGGGGGGTGTCTCACATCCAGAACCTTCTGAGGTAGGACATTCCCAATAAAAAAAACAAGCAGACCAGCCTGGAACAGCTTGAGCTACAGAAGATACATCTTCAAAGAAATATCAGCAGGAAAAGCCCCAAACAAAAACGGCAGTATGATTAGCTACTACAAGAATAAGCAAGTTGTTCACCGGGAAGCCATCAAAGCAAGTAATCAAGTCCCTTCAGGACAAACCCCCTTCTAAGATTGAAAGTCAAAGGGAATGCATGAGCAGGCATGTAAGCTTGTTGGTGACCACATTGGTCTACTAGTGAGTGGAAGAAAGGGAAAGTCAGAAATGAAGTAATGGGCTGAGTTCAACCATGGTCCATAGACTTCCTTTGACCTGGAGATGAGAGAGAGAAGAGGAAGGGCTGGTTTGTCCAAAGTATGGTGAGACCTGGGGACACATGAGCCCATGGACAAGGACACAGCCATGGAGGGCTAGAGCTGAGAGTGAAG
>NW_006408631.1:6558810-6561640 GCF_000296735.1 Chrysochloris asiatica
ATTAACCCGCAGCACCACCCCAGGATTCCCCATAGCCATTAGAGAGATTTGCAAATCAAAACAACAATGAAATATCTCACATCAACATTAATAGCAACATTAAAAATAAAAATAAACAAATATTGGTGAGGTTCTGGAGAAATAGGGACCCTTCTACATTTCTGGTGGGACTGTAAAATGGTTCAACCACTATATAAAACAATATGGCACTTCCTCAAAAACTTAGAAATAGAAATACCCTATGATCCAGCAATCTGTCTACTTGGTATATATTCACAAGAAATAAGAGCCAGGGTACCAGTAGATATTGCACACCCATGTCCATCACAGCACTATTCACAATAGCAAAAAGATGGAGACACCCTAAATGCCCATCAATGGAAAAGCAGATAATCAAACTTTGGTGTATACACACAATGGAATATTATGCAACATTGAAGAATAAAGATGAATTTGCAAAACATATCATAACATGGATGAACCTGGAGGACATTGCTGCTGTTGTTAAGTGCCGCTGAGTCAGTTCTGACACATAATGATCCTGTATAGGGTTTCCAACAGCGGCTAGTGGGTTTGAACCACCAACCATATAGCGCAAACAGACCTTGTAGTCCAGTGCACTATCATGCAGCATCAAACCTGAACTCCTCTGCTGAGTAAAATAAGCCAATCAAAAAAGGACAAATATTGTATGAGGCCACTATTGTTAAAAACCAAGAAAAGTCTTTCATGCCGATAGAAACATTCTTTGATGGTTACTAGAAATGGGAGGAAAGGAAGAGTAATTCACTGACTAGAGCATGTTGTTGTTGTTAAGTGCCGTCAAGTCGAACCGACCCATAGCGACCCTGTACAGGGTTTCCGAGGCTGTAAATCTTTACCGGAGCAGAAAGCCTCATCTTTCTCCTGCAGAGCGGCTGGTAGTTTCGAACTGCTGATCACAAGGTTCACAGCCCGATTCGTAACCACTACGCTACCAGAGCTCCTAGAGCATTGTTGTTGTTGTTAAGTGCCATCGAGTCGGTTCCGACCCATAGCGACCCTGTACAGGGTTTCCGAGGCTGTAAATCTTTACCGGAGCAGAAAGCCTCATCTTTCTCCTGCAGAGCGGCTGGTAGTTTCGAACTGCTGATCGCAAGGTTCACAGCCCGATTCGTAACCACTACGCTACCAGAGCTCCTAGAGCATTGTTGTTGTTGTTAAGTGCCATCGAGTCGGTTCCGACCCATAGCGACCCTGTACAGGGTTTCCGAGGGTGTAAATCTTTACGGGAGTAGAAAGCCTCATCTTTCTCCCGCGGAGCGGCTGGTAGTTTCGAACCGCTGACCTTAAGGTTCGCAGCCCGATTCGTAGCCACTACGCCTAGAGCATAGGCATGTATTAATTCAGGTGATGGGGAGGGCAATATACAAGAAGAGGGAGGTTAACAGAAGCGCAATGGAAATCACTGAAGACAGAGAGAGTTATGCAAGGGCTAAAGGAGATAGAAGTAAATAATGATGCATACACAACCTTGGAACAACAGTGTGCTGTGTGTAGACACATGGACAGAGACACAAGCTGAATGGGTAAGGGAGGAAGAGTGGAATATGTACATAGTTATATATCCCATAAATGAGTTTGAAAGAGGGTATTTGTACATAGGTAATCATAGGGAGGAAGCGAGACAACTATTGATGCCTGGAAGGGATTTTAATCATTGAGATGAAACAAAGTATGATTTGTTTAATATAAAACTGAAGATCTTGTCTGTAAACCTTCACTCAATTCACAATAAAAAGTTTCTTGAAAAAAAAAAAAAAAAGATATACAGATGTAGATATAGATGGACTCCTGATAAGGCACTGTAGGATAAGCACTGGACTACTACTAATCACAAGGTCAGTGGTTCAAATCAACCAGATGCTCCTCTGAAACCCTATATAGGGTCACTAAGAGTTTAAATAGACTCTACGACACTTAACAACAACCACCATAGCTATTTGTTATTGTTAAGTGCCGTTGATAGGATTTCCAAATAGTAGCTGGTGAGCTTGAACCATCAACCTTGCAGTTCAAACGACTTTGCAGTCTGGCGCATTAGCACCAGTGCCACACCAGGACTCCACCATAGCTATTGATATATCTTAAATTATGAAGGAAAAGTCATGTAATTTCTCTTCTTCTTTCCCTTTATCCAAATATAAAAACTTTTCTCTCTCTCTCTTCTTAACAAGAGGCAAATGATGAGACATGGTCAAAATCTTTTGGTGACCTATAGAATTGACTTCAAGCTTTTTGTTCTAGGAGCTCAGGAAGATGACTTATCTTCTCTTTGCATTTGTGAAAATGTAGACATCAATACCTGTCTCCTTGGATTGTTGTAAAGATTGCATGAAATAAATTATGAAATGTTCATTGCACAGCATAAGTGCTCTACAAGTACTAATTCTTCTAGTTTCCTGTACATCTACTGTAATATTACCTCTTCTACAAAGATGTCTGTTATTTGTTCTAAGTAGTAACTTCCCTTTTTCTAAAGAAATTCTTATGTGCTCTCAACTTTGTTTTTCTACTTTTTCTACTATATAGACATTTAGACATAAACCCCTTATATAACATATCTTTGTGTTTTTTAACAGCAGATTTCAAAATAAGGGACTTCAACCTTTTATTCTACTACATTTGCAGTTCTAGCAATCCCATTGTTCCCGTAGGGTTTGACAACATAACAATGGTCAAAAGCAGGAAATTGGCTATTTTCAAATATTCTAGCTTCTCTGCAACTTGGGTTTATAATTTTTTTTTTTTTCTAATCGTTGTTCAATGACAAATTTAAACATTCACTAAA
>NW_006408631.1:6562198-6569580 GCF_000296735.1 Chrysochloris asiatica
GCCATGCTCCCTAGCACCAGGTTCCCTCTTGAAAGCTTGTAAGCCAGTCACTTCTTGCCTTTGTAGTCCCCCCCTCCCCATTTGAGTATCCAATGTCCAAGCTGCCCTTGTCTGTCCACTCTGTGTGCGGGGGTGTATGTGAATATTTCTTGCTGTGAGGATTTGTTCCCTCTTTTGAGTCGCTGCTCCATAGGTATAGGTCAAGTTCATCAGACTGTATCAGCTCACATAGTGGATTAGATTTAGATGTGTGATAAAAATATGCAGTTATAAAAGTTTCTCATTTGATCCCTTCTTTATGAAAGATTGAAAAGATAGCATGAGCTCTAACAGAATGTTTAGCAGTGGTATTTTCAAATCACATTGTCCAATTTAAGTTCATTGCCTCCCTCCTGACAACTAAAAAAATCATGGGGCAAAAATTTTCCACTCTACTCTTGGACCTTAGCTGGCCTACTTCCTGTCTTTCTTCCAGAAAGATACTCTTGGTATTTCTAAATCTATGGGTATATGTGAAGTTTGAGGTAAATAGGAGGTGCTGGTTATTAAGGGGAAGAGTTGAGAGAGAAAGGATATATGGGAAGATTTTCTGATTCGAATCAAATAATTTACTGAAAATGCTTTACTCGTTGTACTTGCAGTGAAATGAAGGAATCTTTTTTGCTTTCCACACCCAAGTTTGGATGGGACAGCTAAATGAAGACATTTTCTCTTTAGAAAAGCCACAAATCACTTTTTCAAAGCATGAATTAATAAGGTCCTTTGTAACAATGTTGCTCTGTGATTGCTCGGTTTTCAAAATGGAAATCTGTAGAATGTCAGCTCCTTTTTAGTTGGAAAAAATATGACTGCATGAAGCCCCTTTTAAAACATTCCTCCAGTGCAAGCATTTAAAATAATTTCTCAAAGGAAAGTACTATATTCTGATTGAATAGCATGACATTTTGAACTACATCTAACATAAGATTTTGCTTTAACAGGCCTGCCTATGCTCCTTAATTCCACTGTCATGAAATGAAAATCAAGTGAGCTTTGGAAGAAATATCTTCCTCACCCTTATATTCTTTATTAACTGTGGAATTGTACTATTTTCTTCACCATGGTAACAAGAGCACACAATACAGATAGTTCTTTCCTTCCCAGCACAAGGTGATGGGGAAACAGAAACATAGGAAAGGAAGCAAACAAAGTGTTCAGGAAGAAAGGAGTTAAGTAAACCATGAATCCTGCCGTCAGGAACTCAAGGATCAACACAGAGGGGTCTGAGTCAAAAGGACTTTGTAGACTGGTAGCACAGTAAAGAAAAAAGATATTCTGTTTATAGTTGATTAAACCTCAGAATGGTGACTTTTAATGGCAGTCAGTCAGCTGAAAGACCAACGAAAATTATCTTATTTTACAGCAAGGTGAATGTCAGTGAAAGGCTCAGATTGACCAATAATCTTGATATAAAACTGAATTACTCACATATACAATCATTAAGAAGCAAAGAATGTGTTCTTATCAGCCATACAATTCTAGTAGTGATTTTTAAAGAATCAAAACTGGTTTGCACTAGGAGACACTTTAGCCATATCTCTCCCTCCACCCCCAGAAAATAGAGGGTGGTTTAAAATGTCAGATAGTCTCAGTCTGTTCGATTTGCATTCTTCAAAATATTCAAGGCCATTCATCTTCCCCTGACATTTTGTGGCTTATAATAGGTTGTCTTTCACTAGAACATGCTGGTTTAGGCAAAACTACCAGAAATGGGACCAATTTACCATTCTGTTCTGGGGAAAGGAAAAAAAAAATACATCAGAGTTTTATTTTGTTACCCAAGGAACAATGCTCAAATAAGTGAAATCAATAAATAATAGTTAGAAATCAAAGCATTGTATTACAGTGAGGAAGTCAAGAAAAAGCATTTGTTTAAATCATAGGGATTTCATTGATGTGGCATTCTAAAGATGAAAAAAATCAATTTGGGCATCTATCTTAAATAAGGCGACAAACACTATGGTTTATTGTTGGCACCCAGATCATTTTTAGTATCATGCACTCAAAACAAAATTGTTGCTTATCTTCAGAGAAAACTTTTAAATAGCATATTCATAATAAGAAAAAAGTTTAAAATAGCCTATTAAAAATGGGAGTCCTTTAGGAAAGGAGCTTTAGTTGCTCAGTGGGTTAAGAATTCCAGGAAAGATGATGAAAGAAAGCCTATTTAAATAACTGTCCCTTTTTAAATCCAGCATAAGGAACAATAACAAACAACCAAAACGGAAACAGAAGTAGCAAAAAAATTCCAACAATTTTTGTTTTAGCCATCCTAGATTTTCATATATATATAATTGCAGTTTAGGTGAAAGTTTACAGAGCAAATTTGTTTCCCACTTAGCAATTTATACTCAGATTTTTTCACAATATTAGTTGCAATCCCAGAACTATGTCAGCACTCTCCCCATTTCTACTTTGGGGCTATTTGTGTTTGTTTGCCCAGTTTTCCGGTCCTTTCCTACCTTCTTAACTTTGCTTTTGAGCAAATACTGGCACTTTGATCTCATATAGCTGGTGTTTTTGGAGGAACATGTTGCTCCTGGGTATTACTGTTCACATTATGCTGTTATTGTTGTTATTAAATGCATCTGAGTTATTTCAGACTCATAGCGACTGTGTATAACGTTTTCCAAGGAGCAGCTGATGAATTCGAACCATCGACCTTGCGGTTCAAACTGACTTTTCAGTCCAGTGCTTATCCTACAACACCACATTTTACGTAACTAAAAGATTATCTCTGGGAATGCTTTCAGTTCTAGCTATAAGGCTGTCTTAGGGCCATAGTCTCAGGGATTCTACAGTGTCTATCAGACCAGTAAGTCTGATAATTTTTATGAAATTTAATTTTGTCCTACCTTTTTCTCCCACTCTCTTTCAACCTTCTACTGTGATGGTGCTATCCAGGTACCTTCTAATTTTTCTGTACTCAGGTGAATGAATGCTGTGGTTCATGTGGTCCACTAGTTTGTTGGTATTTTGAACTAATTGTTTCCTTGAGTTTTCAATCTTCTTCACTCTTCTTAGTTCCATACAGAAAGAGACCAATAGTTGTAACTTAGATGACAACTCACGAGTTTTTATAACCCCAAAGCAGAATTATTCACAATAGCAAAAAAATGAAAGCAATCTAAGAGTTCATCAACGGAAGAATGGATAAGCAAACTGGTGTACACACCCCATGAAATAATACACATTGTCAAAGAATAAAGGTAACTCCAGGGAACATTTCATAATATAGGTAAACCTGAAAGTCCAAAACAGAATTTAGAACACTATCTTTATAGACTATGTTATGTCAATTGACCTAGATGTCTCCCAAGACTATTGTCCATAACCCTCAAGTCCAATGTCTCAGTCCCAGGAGGTGTTTGGTTAAAGCTAAGAGATTTTATGGCTGTGACCACTGTGTACTCTATTATAAACATGGGATATTTCCAGCATGTAGAAATATCCACTGCCAACTCCTGGGTATACTCCCAAATGCCTTCCTTTTATGTTCAGTTCATATAACTAACTACATAACTGCTTGTACACGACTAGTTGCTATACTATTGCTGCAGGATTACATATTTAATAGTATTTGCTATTGTTGCCTTTTACTCCTGTGTAAGATGTCAGCTTGAGGACTAAGGTGCACCTGACCCAAGCCATGGTATTTTCAATAACCTCATATGTATGCGAAAGCTGGACAGTGAATACGGAAGACCGTAGAAGAATTGATGTATTTGAGTTATGGTGTTGGAGGAGACTATTGAAAGTACCACAGGCTGCCAAAAGAACCAACAGATCTGTGTTGGAAGAAGTGCAGTTAGAGTGCTTCTTAGAGGCCAGGATGGCCAAACTTCATCTCTCATACTTCAGACATATTGTCAGGAGGGACCAGTTACTGGAGAAGGATATCATATTTGGTAAGGTGAAGGGTCAGAGAAAAAGAGGAAGACCCCCAGCAAGATGGATTGGCAAAGTGACAGCATCAATGGGCTCAAGCGTGGCAACAATTGTGAGGTTGGCCCAAGACCGGGCAGTGTTTTGTTCTGTTGTGCATAGGGTCGCTATGAGTCAGTCCTGACTCAATGGCACCTAACAACAACAACCTTTCATTGTATTACTTTGCCTTGGTTATGTTGTATTAACTATGCCATATTGTGTATTGTCTTCACCTTTTTTCTTCCACCACCTCCCATGCTTTTTGTTACTGTTTTTAGGTGGTGCAGAGTTGGTTCCAAGTCGTAGTGACCCTATGCGTGACAGGGCAAAACACTGCCTGGTTTTACATCATCATTAAAATTGTTATGCTTGAGTCCATTGCTGCTGTCAGTTTGTCAATCCATCTTTTGAGGAGTCTTCCTCTTTTTTAGCTGACCTTCAACTTTACCAAGCATGATTTTCTTCTCCATGGACTGGTCCCTCCTGATAACATTGTCCAAAATATGAAAGATGAAGTTGCTCACCATTCAACTTCTAAGGAGCATTCTGGCTGTACTTCTTCAAAGAAGAGGTTTGTTTTCTGGAAGTCGGTGTACTTTTAATATTCTTCTCCAATGCCATAATTCAAATGCCTGGATTCTTCTATGATTTTTCCTTTCAAATATATACGAGTCCATTGAAAATACCATGACTTGGGTCATGAATGCCTTAGTTCTCCAACTGGAATTTTTGCTCTATAACACTTTAAAGAGGTCTTGTATAGCAGACTTGCCTAATGCAACTCGTTTGATTCCTTGAATGCTGCATCCAGGAGTGTTGATTGTGGATTCAAGCAAATGAAATATTTAACAACGTCAACTCTTTTTTCATTTATCATGATGTTATTTATTGGTTTAGTTGTGAAGATTTTTGTTTTCTTTACATTGAGATGCAATCCATACTGAAGGCTCTAGTCTTTGATATTCATCCGTAAATATTTTAAGTGGTAATTATCAAAGAATATTTCTTTGTGTGTAAATATTTTCTTGACTTCTTACAATCATTGTTGCTGTTGTTGAGTGCTGTTGAGTCAGTTCTGACTGTTAGTAATCTTGTAAGGTTTTTGAGGAGTACCTGATGGGTTTGAATTACCAACCTGTGGTTCACAGTACAGTGCTTATCCTACAGCACCACTAACAGGACTCCTCTAATAAAAGCAGTCTCTCATACAATATTTCTTCTTTTGTGATTGACTACTTCACTTAATATAATGTCTCCCAGGTTCTACTATGTTATGAGATGTTTCTTGAAGTTAGCCGTCTTCTTTAACCATGTGTAGCATTGCATGAAGGAGCTCTGGTAGCATAGTGGTTACGAATCGGGATGTGAATCTCAAGGTCACCAGTTCAAAACTACCAGCTGTTCCACGAGAGAAAGATGAGGCGTTCTGTTCCCGTAAAGATTTACAGCCTTGGAAACCCTGTACAGGGTTGCTATGAGTCGGAACTGACTCCACGGCACTTAACAACAACAAGAAGCATTGCATGGGTGTGTACAGAGGTTTGTTTAATCCATTTATCCACTGATAAACACTTAGATTGTTTTCATCTTTTTACTGTTGTGAACAATGCTGCAATGAACATGGGTGTGCATATGATTATTAGTGCCACAGCTCTTATTTCTCTACAATATATCTCAAGGAGTAGGATCATATGGTTTTCCTATTTCTAGTTTTTGAGACCGTGCCATACTGTTTTCCATAGTGAATGTACCAATTTACAATACCACCAACAGTGTATGAGTGTATTAATCTCTCCACATCCTTGTCAGCATTTTTTTCTTTTTAAAATAATTATTACTGTTAATGCAAGTGAAAGATGGTATACCATTGTAGTTTTGATTCACATTTATCTGTCAGTTTGTCATACTGTAGTGGCTTGTATGTTGCTATGCTTCTGGAAACTAGGTCACCAGTATTTTAAATGCCAGCAGGATCATCCTAGCTGATAGGTTTCAGCACAGCTTCCAGACGAAGACAGATGAGGAAGTAGGAGGGGCAGACAACTGAATGGTTAGCCATCGAAAATTTTGTGAATAGCTATGAAACAGTGTCATTTATAGTGCCAGAAGATGAGCCCCTCAGGTTATAAAGCACTCAAAATATGCCTGGGGAAGAGCTGTCTTCTCAAAGGAGAGCTGACCTTAATTACAAGAATGGAGTTAAGCTTTGGGGCCTTCATTTGCTAATGGAGCACAACTCAAACTGCGAAGAAACGGTTTCAAACATCCATTATAATCAGAACATGGAATGCATGAAGTATGAATCTACAAAAATTGAAAGTTGTTAAAAATTCAGTGAACCACATAAATATCAATATTCTAGGCATCAATGAGCTAAAAATGAGTGGTATTGGCCATTATTAATAAACAGCCATTTGCTTTACTATGCCAGCAATGACAAAATGAAGAGCAATGATGTCACATTCATCACCTAAAAGAACTTTTCAAGGTCTATCTTGAACTACCATGCTGCATGTGATAATATCACATACACATACAAAAAGGAAGACCAGGTAATATCACTATTAAAATTTATGTGGCAACCTCTAAAGCCTACAATGATGAACCAAAGAAAAGATTCAAGCCTAACTTGTAATACTGAAGGATTCCATGGGCAAAACACGGAATGACGCTGGAAACATCAAACGAAAAAAGAATGCACAGAGTCACTACACCAAAAATAATTGGTTGATGTCCAATCATGTCAAGAGGTACCATAAAAAACAAAAACTGATCGAAGGACCAAGTATCAGAGGACCAAGTCCAAGCTGCACTGAAGGCACTGATGAAAAACAAGGCTGCAGGAATTGGTGGAATACAAATGGAAATATTTCCACAAACAAATGCAGCACTTCAGGTGCTCATTCATCTCTGTCAAGAAGTATGAAAGACAGCTACCTGAATAACAAATTGGAAAGGATCCGTATCTGTGCCCATTCAAAGGAAAGGTGACTCAACACAATGCAGAAATCATCAAACAATATCTTTAATCTCACATGCAAATAAAACATACTAAAGATAGCTTTTAAATGATTGCAGCAGTACATCAACAGGGTGCAGTCAGATATTGAAGATGGATTCAGAAAAGGACATGGAATGTGGGATATCATTGCTGACGCCAAATGGATCTTGGCTAAAAGTAGAGAATACAGAAAGATGTTTACTTGTGCTTTATTGACTATGCAAAGTCACTCAACTTAATTGTGCTCATGAAGAACCTGTACATAGACCAAGAGGCAGGAGATACTGAATGGTTTAAAACCAGGAAAGGAGGGTGCTTATTCAATCTGTATGTGAAGCAAATAATCTGAGAAGCTGGATTATACTAGAAGAACATGACATCAGAATTGGAGGAAGACTCATTAACAACTTGTGAT
>NW_006408631.1:6570445-6598494 GCF_000296735.1 Chrysochloris asiatica
GTACTTTGTGCATATTATCAGGACAGTCAAGTATCTGGAAAAGTACATCTTTTCTTGGTAAAGTGGAGGATCAGCAAAAGTGAGGAATACCACCACCAAGATTAGCTGACACAGTGGCAGCAACAATGGGCTCAAGTGAAACAATTGTGAGGATGGTACAGGACTAGCAGTGTTTTGTTCTTTTGTGCATGGGGTCACTATGAATTGAAACCAACTAGACAGCATTGAACAATAACAACAAATGGCTAATGAACATGGTGAGCATCTCTTCATTTATTTATACCTTAGCTATTTGAATGTCTTTTTTAATGAAGTACCTAATTTCCTTTATCCATTTTTTTTTTTATTGGATTGTTTTCCTTTTTGTTGTTGAGATGGTGGAGTTTTCTGTAAATTTGAGATTAGACCCATGTCAGATATGTCCTTGTCAAATATTTTTTCCCAGTCTTGAGTTTTCTTTTTACTCTTCTGGAGAAATCTTTTCGTGCGCATAAGTATTTGATTTTATGAATTTATCCTCTGCTGTCAGTACATTTATAGGTAACTTTTTGCAACGTTAAGTCTTTCTAACCATTAAAATGGTAGATTTTTCCATTTATGTGTTTCTCTTGGTTTCATACAGTAGTGCTTTGTAGTTTTCTTTGTATGTCTTTTACATCTCTGCTTAAGTTTATTTTGAAGTATTTTACCTTTTTTTGTGGGTGGACTTATTATAAACAGTATTGTTTTCCTGATTTCGTTTTCAGTGTTCTCTTTGTTATTATAGAAGATCGTACTGAAATTTGTATATTGATCTTGTATTCTGCCACTTTGCTAAGTCCTATTATTAATTCCAGTAGTTTTATTGCAGAGTCTTTGGGAATATATATATATATATATATGTAGTATCACGTCATTTCTTAATTGTTGTTGTTGTTATGTGACTTCGAGTTGGTTCCAACCCATAGCAACCCTGCCTAGAGTTTCCGAGGTGCAGCTGGTGAGCTTGAACCTCCAACCTTGCAGTTCAAATGGCTTTACAGTCTGGAGCATTAACCCACAGCACCACACCAGGACTCATTTGTTAATAGGAATAGTTTTATTCTATCTTACCAATTAGGATGCATTTTGAGTCTCTTTCTTGCCTTACTGCTCTGGTTAGGACTTTTAGTATCATATTGAATAAAAGTGATGATAAAGGGCATCTTTGTCATATTCTTATTCTCAGTGAGAATTCTTTCACATTATATTATAAAATAGACACTGGAGGGGGAGAGAAAGGAATAGCCAGAAATATCACCATAGAAAGCTTTTAAGTCCATCGTCTGCCTATAACTGATTGGAATACCTAAAGTGGGGCTACAACATGCCCAGTTAAGGAGGTTGCCTGAGGAGCCTCTGCATTACATAAGACTATAGGTGGAAGCCTGAACAGCATCCAGACCTTCAGAGATAGGAAATTTCCACTTGAAAGGATGAACACACCAGCCTGGAGCAGCTAGAAAAACAGAAGATACTTCTTGAAAGAAACACCTACAGGAAAAATACAAAACAATAGAGACAGACCAACTGTTACTACAAGAACAAGCAAGTTGCTTACCCAGGAGACATCAAGGCAAGTGGTCCCCTCAGTGTAAATCCTCTTCTAAGACTAAGACGCAATGGGAATACATGCTCCACACACGTCACCCATAATGGGAAGTGAAGGAGAAACAGCAATGAAATGGCGAGCTAAGCCCTACAACGTTCAATAGGCTCCTGTGAACCTGGGTGGAGACCTGGTCGGCCAGCAGTGTGGCAAGACCTGGGGACCCATGGGCTCAGAGTCAGTGACACAGCCACAGAGGACTAGAGCAGAGAATGAAACATCCAACTGATAAGAAGAGAGCAGATAGATGCAAGAACACCCACACTTGTAGATATAACCCACTTGACCTGGCTCCAATGAGTTGATGATCAGAGCTCAACCCGAAGAAGAAAGAAGAGGGAAAAAAGCATCATCTGATACAATTTGATGAACTTCACCTACACTTATGGATGCAATAGCTCAAAAGAGGAAACAAATCCTTACTGCAAGAATCATTCCCACCCCCTCCACACAAAGAGTAGACAGGGATGGGCAACATGGACATTAACTACCCAAAATGGGGGTGGGGGGTAGCTACAAAGGCAAGAAGTGACTGGTTTACAAGCTTTCAGGAGGGAACTTAGATCCAGAGGGCGTGGAGGAAGGTAGAGTCTCCAGTGAGTAGTATCCAACCTGTCTAGGAAGGGCTGATGAAATGAAATGCAGATGGGTCTCTTGCGATACAATAGTGAATAATTGTTACTGATTGTGAGGGATGTTCAACTTCACATACATATAAGACAATTGAAACTACCATGGCTTGTGTCAGGAGCAACTTAATCATCAAGCTCTTGATTTGTCTAATGCATTTCTTGAACACTGCTTCCATAAACATTTTATAGCAAGGAGGGGAGTGATTAACTTTTCGGTCTAGGAGCGGCGGGCCCTGGGACCATCAATGGAGAAGAGCGGAGAGCAGAATCCTACCCAAAGAAGCAGTGATGCCTGAAATGGAGGCAGAGACGATGATGCAGAGAGATGGAGTAGCTGGGGATTTGAGATCCAGAGAGGGAAAGGGGCTGTGTACTGATGACTGGGGGTGGGGGAGCAGGCTTGCAGGGTATACCCTTTGGTTGGTTGATGATGCATGGACGGGATTGTAACTATGGCAATGAAATGATAAGATAGAATGAATGTAAAACCAATGGTCTCCCATGTAAACTATCACATAATTCACAATAACACATTTATTTAAAAAAAAAAAAGAGAAACACACACACACACACTACTGAAGAATCTGAGACCATGAACAGTCATTCTATATGAGTGCTACTCTAAAAGTTGTTCCATGTACTTGTGGGTGGGAAACAGGAAGAGGGTGTTCTACGCATCTCATTGGTGAAAGAGGAACACTCCACCCTAAATAGTACAAGACAGCTAAACACATGACATCCTATACTATATAGATGAGATTTACAGCAGTTTATTAATAGCATGTGCTCACAATCAATCAGGAGGAAAATGCCAGCACTCCAAGTTTGCATCTGGGAACAAAGTAAGTAAGAAGGGACTGTAAAAAACAGGGTTTGTAAAAATAGGAAGTAATAAGAATGAGTTTGATCCCCAATTCTCACAGTACTATGTGATAGACTTGTTGAATAATTTTGTGTGCTTGCAGGGCAGTGAAATCATTAGTTAAGACTGGGTGGAGGTCAGTTGGTTCAGCCAATAAGAAAACTAACTGGGTAGGGATATTTTCCCACTGGGTGGTGGGCATATCTAGTGAGAGCAGAAGAACTCATAGCTAAGGTGTTAGGGTCCTGTGAAGCTCAAAAATGTCAAGACAGCATATGAAATTTGAGATCTTACAATATACAGTGGCATAGCTCTAATTATAATTGTTAATTATAACTCTAGCTTCTAATGGTAACAGAAACTGGGAAAAGGTTTAGAAACCATGATATCTTCCCATCAGAACTCCCTATGACTCAGTGATCTCTACACTACCTTATTTCTATAAAACGACATGCCACAATTACAAGTGATCATATTATACCCATTAGCCTTTTTAGGAGCCTTTTTACATTCCAAAACTTTGCGAATTCCTCACTACTCCATAACAACTCGTTGGTAGTTTATGAATGTCAACACTGTGTGGAGAAAACAAATGGGATTACTGCTTATACTTCATTTGTTGTGAATTCCCAGGTCAAGGTAACTGATATATTCCTAATGATTTGACATTGCTGTTGTTAAGTGCTGTTGAGTCGATTCCAACCCATAACGACCCTGTATAGGGTTTCCAAAGAGCAGCTGGTGAGCTTGAACCGCCAACCTTGCAGTTCAAATGGCTTTGCAGTCTGGCACATTAATCCAGGACTCCTAATGATTTGACATTAGTAGTACTTATAGAACTAGAAAATTATAAAGGATATTTAGGGGAGAAATTATTTAGTAGTAATGTATACTACATTTTGTATATAATCACAATAAATGTCCCTTGTGGTTGTTGTTGTTGTTAAGTGCCGTCTAGTCAGCAACCCATAGCAACCCTGTATAGGGTTTCTGAGGAGCAGCTGGTGAGCTTGAATCGCCAACCTTGCAGTTCAAACGGCTTTGTAGTCTGGTGCATTAACCCACAGTGCCATACCAGGACTCCAAATGTCCCGTATGTATCCTTTATTACACAGCTTACTTTAATAATACATCAAAATAATCAGTGACTTTGTTTTACTGGGTTATAAATTCTTACCACCTGGCCTCAGAGTTCCTAAAATAACATTTACAGATTAAAATGTGTTCTATTTAAAGTTTTTAATGATTATAATTAAAAAGCTAAATGGTGAATTCTGATTTGACTATGAAGGTGTGTGGATTTGTCTCAGTACAGGGGACCAATAATATCAAATGAGGGCCAATTAAGGTTAAATAGTGTTTCTAATTGAATCTTGTCCTCATTCTTAGTTTTCTTTTGACACCACAAGTACTTGCTACATCACAAGACATTAGACATTATAGCAACACAACATATTAACACCCTTGTAACAACTGATAGGGTCATGGTGATGTAGAAGCTGTGCGGGAAGCTATAATTAATCTCCTGCAGACATCAACATTATCCTCACCAGGCAGGCATAATAGTCTTCTTTTCTCCTTGAGTTTTTTACATCTTTCATTGCCTTCCAAAGATAGGAATACCTCTCTCTGTTGTGGACCAGTCTGCAGGATTTTCACATAAAATGTTATTAGAGAAATGAAATTAAAAGATAATGGAATTTTTCCTTGAACTTTTTGAAGGTCCCTTGTACTTTTGTTAAGTAAATTAATTATTGAATTATATCACTGTATGAATAAAAAAAGATAAGGCCTTCTTTCCAAGTGTGAACTCTGGGTCCTCTTCTTTTCTGCTACTAGAAAAGACTTTCTCCTCTTGCACCAACATTCAAAATTACTCTACTGCCTACCCACCCCCGTTATACTGTAGCTGGAGATAACCCTGTAAACATTGCATAAGAGACAAATAAAAGAGCCTCCCACCTCCTTTGGAGTTAGGAAGTCCTGGTTTTAAGTCCCCGCTATGTACTTAAGTCTATAACTTATTTAACTTCTCGGAGTCTCAACTTCCTCATCTGTAAAATGGGTATATTCATGTATGCTTTCAAGAAAGTGCTATCAATACTTAATTTATAGATAAATCATAAATCTATCAGTCCTCATATAGAAAGAACAGGTTCATAATGTCTTCCCAAAGTCTCATGGTGGATAAAACGTAGAACATAGATATTTTAGAAAAAATAATTTATTGAAAGGAGGGCATTTTGTGAAGCATATTGAGGGAAATCCCAACTGTGGACAGGTCCTGGGTATCAATCCATTGAAAAGATTCATAGAGACAAACACTGCCAAGTCCTGTGCCATCCTCAACAATTGCTATGTTTCAGCCCAGTGTTTCTGCCACTGTGTTAACCCATCTCAATTAGGTTCTTCCGCTTTTTCACTAACCCTCCATTTTGCCAAGTACATTTGATGTCCTTCTCCAGGGATTGGTCCCTCATAACAACATGTCTGAAGTACAAGACACATCTTCCAAGATAGATGTGTTTTTTCTTCTGACAGTCCATGATAGTTTCAGTATTCTCCATCAACACCATAATTCAAATGCATCAATTCTTCTGTAGTCTTCCTTACTTATTGTCTAACTTTCACATGCATAAGAGGTAACTTAGTTCTCAACTCACACCTTAGTCCTTAAACTGACATCTTTGCACTTGAACACTTTAAAAAGGTCTTTTGCAGCAGATTTTGCCTAATGCAATACATTACTTGATTTCTTGACTGCTGCTTCCATGAGTGTTGATGGTTGATCCAAGCAAAATGAAGTTTTTGACAACTCCAATATTTTCTCCATTTATCATAATGTTATTCTTTGTTCTAGCTGTAAACATTTTGTTTGCTTTATATTAAGCCATCGTGATGTCTTTGATCTTCATCGGTATCATCTGAATAGACTAAATTGCTAATGAGTCTTCCTCTAGTTCTGATGCCTCACTCTTTTTCATATAATCCAGTTTCTTGGATTATTTGCTCAGCAATTAATTGAATAAGCATGGTGAAAAGATACAACCCTGAAGTACACCTTTCTTGATTTGAAGAACATCTCCCATTCTATTTGAACAACTGCCTCTTAGTCTATGTAAATGCTCTTCATTAGCACAATTAAGTTCTGGAATATCCATTATTCACAATGCTGTACATAGTTTATTATGACCACACAGTTGAATGGATCTGAGTAGTAAATAAAGCACAAGTAAACATCTTTCTGGATGCTCTGCTTTTAGACAAGATTCATCTGACATGAGCAATAGTATCCCTTGTTCCACTTACTCTTCCAAAGCCAATCTGAACTTCTGGGAGCTTCCCTCCTGGTACACTTGTTGTTGCTGCTATGTGCCGTTGAATCAGCTCCAACTTACAGTGACCCCGTATAGGGTTCCCAAGGAGCATCTGGTGGGTTTGAACTGCTAACCTTGTGGCTTGATGTCCATTGCTGATCCTATAGCGACACACCAGAAGTTTGTTGATGCACTACACAATGTTTTTCATTATCTTCAGTGAAGTTTTACTTCTCTGTGATATTAATTATATTTTTTTATGATTTCTGCAGTCCACTGGGCTACCTTTTGTGGAATGGGTACAAATATGGATCTCTTCCAATAGGTTGCCTAGGTAACTGTTTTTCAAATTTCATAGCATAGACCAGTAAGGGCCTTGCACCAGTTTGTTGAAACATTTCAATTTTCATGCCATCGATTCCTGGAGCCTTGTTTATTGCCAACTCCTTCAGTGCAACTTGGATTTATTATTTCAGTACCATAAATTCTTCATCATATACTACCTCTTGAAATGACTGAACATCAAACAATTATTTTTGGTACAGTGACTCTCTGTATTCCTTTCATGTTTTTTGATACTTCCTGGATGATTCAATATTTGCCCATAAAATCCCTCAACATGGCAAGTTGAGGCTTGAATTTTTTTCATCTCTTCTTTCAGCTTGAGATATGTTGAATGTGTTTTTCCCTTTTGGTTTTCTAACTTCAAATCTTTGCACATTTCTTTACTATGCTTGACTTTGTCTTCTTGATCTGCCCTTTGGAATTGTCTGTTCAGCTCTTTTACTTCATGTTTCTTCTAGTTGCTTTAGCTTTCTTTTCACACAAGATCAAGTTTCTGGGTCTTCTCTGACATCCATTTTGGTCTTTTCTTTTTTCCCGACTCTTCACTATTTGCTTTCTTCATTGATGGTGTTTTTGACATCATTCCACGACTCCTCTGGTTTTTGAACATTAGTGTCAGATGCATCAAATATGCTCTTGGGATGATCTCTAAATTCAGGTGGAATATATTTAAGATTATATTTTAGCTCTCACGGAGTTATTTCAATTTTCTTTAGCTTCATCCTGAATTTGCATGTGAGCAGTTGATGATCTGTTCCACAGTGTGCACTGGGCTTGTTTTGACTGATGATAGGGAGCTTCCCTATGGCCTCTTGCCACAGATGCAGTCAATTTGAATTCTGTGAATTCAATCTGGGAGGTCTAGACAATCTTTTATGTTGTTGAAACAAGGTATTTGTAATGAATAAGTCTTTGGCCTCGGAAATATCTATCATGGTATCACCAGCATTATTTCTATCACCACAGCAATATTTTTAAACTATTGATACTTCTCTTTGCTTCCAACTTTCTCATTCTGACCACCAGTAATTATCAATGCATCTTGATTGCATGTTTTATCAATTTCAGACTGAAGAAGTTGTTAGAATTCATTATCACTGACATTAGTAGTTGGTGCATAAATGTGAATAATAATAATATTAACTGGTCTTTGGTGTAGGCATATGGACATCATTCTATCACAGAAAGCATGGTACTTCAAGATAGATGTTGAAATGCTCTTTTTGATGATGAATGAAATGCTATACCACTTCAATCTGTTGTTCCCGAGATAGTAAGCCATATGATTATCAGATTCAACATGGACAATATAAGTCCATTTCAGCTCACTAATGGCTAAGATATTGAACTTTGTGTTCCATTTCATTTTTGCTGCTTTCCAATTACCTAGATTCATACTTCATACAATTTCCAATTTCCTAGATTCATACTTCATACATCTTACATTCCAATTGTTAATAGATGTTTTCAGCTGTTTCTTCTCATTTTGAGTCATGCCCCATTAACAAATTAAGGCTTGAAAGCTTTACTCTATCCACATCATTAAGGTCAACTGTTTTATGCTCCCGTAAAGATCTACAGAGTTGTAAATTTGATACAGGAAAACTATGAACTGGAACTGACTCAACAGCACACAACTATCACCACCACCTGCTGTGAGAAGGCAGTTCTTCCCCAATCATATTTTGAGCGCTTTCCAATTTCAGAAGCTCATCTTCACTCACTATATCAGACAATGTTTCACTATTATTCAGAAGGTTTTCAGTAACCATTCAGCAATGGTCTATCTCTCCTTCATTCTAGACTGTCTTAGTCTAGAAGCCCCATTAAAACCTAATCACTATGGATAACACTGCTGATATTTAAAATATGCCTGAAATAGCTTCCAGCATGAAAGAAATGCACAAGCAAAAGGCCAATTGAGTGGTAGTCACTAAAATTTTATCAGACACTGGAACATCCTGATATAAATATAAGAAAGTTCCTCAGTGTTATTTGGTAATTAAAAAAAAAAAAATCAATTACTAATAAAGAGATATAAAAAATGTCAGAACATCAGTTATGGCTTGTACTTCCAGAATCGCTACTCAATAGAAAGTCATGAGAATGCCTCTGAATTAGTTATTATGGCCAAGTTTTGTTTTTCACTCAAAATGCAAAAAGAAGACCTTATAAGAGTCTCCTACCTGATTGCAGATTTAATATATCCATAAATTTTTTACATTCTTAAGACATAAAAAGACTTTAATATCTTATATGGAAAATATCTTTCTGATGTCAAATTTAGCTTTTGTCTGAAAAGTCAGGGAAAGGGACTATTATCACTAGTTCCATGTTTAAATAATATGTTGAACTCTCATACCAACTTAGTGTTCCAGGATCTAGCACCAATACTTCAGCTACGGAGGAAATGGCTGTTGTTGTTGTTATATGCTATCAAGTCAATACAGATGCAGAGCGACCCTGTGCATAAAAGAATGAAACATGCCTGGGGCAGCACCAACCTCACAATCATTAATATGCTTGAGCCCATTTCTGCTGCCACTATGTCAACACATCTTGGGGGATCTTCCTTTTTTTTCAGTGACCTTCCATTTTATCTAGCTTATGTCCTTGCCCAGGGATTGATCCCTCCTGATAATATGTCCAAAGTTTGAGAGACAAAGTCTGGACATCCAGGCTTCTACAGAGTATTCTGGCTGTATTTCTTCTAATACAGACATATTTGTTCTTTGGAAGTCCATAATACTTTTAATATTGTCCTCCAAAACCTCCATAACTAAAATGTATTAATTGTTCTATAGTCTTCCTTATTCACTGTCCAACTTACACATGCTTATGAAAAACTTGAAAATATCATGGCTTGGAGGGCGGGGCTTGATGGCAGATAGGGTAGAGGTGCAGTGAAGTTCTCTATCAGCAATATCACAGAATACCAGGTGAAGCAGATTCAGGGCAGAGCTGCAAAACTCTGAACCACATAGGTAGGAATATTTAAAAGGTTTGAAGGCTTATAGCTAGTGGAAGTAGGAAATCGCATACTTTAGAATCTGCCAGATTCAGTGGCCTGGAGGCCACAACTTGGGTAAATGAAATGGCAAGACCAAGTTGGGGAGCAAACCCACAAAAGAATAATGCCATGGAAACCTCAGAGCAAAGGTGGACAATACACTTAATCAGTTTTGAGTTGTGCTAATTTTTTTTTTTTTTTTTTTTGGCATCTGTTCATTGACCACCCACTGTTTGCACACCTCCATTCTGGTGACTAAAGGGGGTGCCTGAGAGAGTGGACACCCCCCACCTTACCACCGGAGGGTTCTTCTGCCATGCATGCACATAGATACTCTCAGCATTTAAAGAGACCAGCAACCCAAGAGCCAGCCTTGAACTGTTTTTTTAATAGGGAAAAGGCCAGAACAGGAGTGTAGAGAGAGGGAGAGAGTTTTAAAAAAAACAGGCTGAAAATTAAATCTTGAGGTACAGCTAACAACCAACAGTGGCATCTTGAAATTTTTCAGGCAGCCATGAAGATAAGAAGCTGAAAGAGGACATTAAAATCATACTTACATTAGACTACAGATTTTTTTTTCTTCTCTCTCACCTAATTTTTCTGCAATTATAGACTACTGTTTCCAATCTAGTTTTGTTGTTGTTTTGATGGTTTTCTTTTTTTTTTTTTTGCTATTGATATTTTGCTGTTTTATGCTTCCCTTTTTACCTTTAGGGGACTCTTTCTATCCCTATATTAACCAAGAAGAGACAGAAACTGCTGCCATATAGTCAAGCTACAATCACCCTATATAAAACACCAAAATCCAGCAAGAACCAATACCAACTGCCATACACCAGGGAGGCAAACAACACCTCTGAAAATTACTCTGAGTTAAGCAATAAGAAGAGTGAAAAGGGAAGCCCACATACCGATAACATCTACCTGGAGGCAATCAGAAAGCATAGAAAATACTAAAATACACATTCAATTAAGTATTAAGGCCACAGATAAACACTAAACATGTCCAAGAAGCAAATGCAGATGACCATATCAGTACATGGCCAGAAACAATATAAAATGTCTGAGACAAATGACCTAGAGGTAAACCTGGACTCCATTCTGGAAGGAGGGCCTTGCAAGTGCCTGAGAAGGAATTCAGAAAAATGATTATAAAATGTTTCGGAACTATTTACAATGGAGTTGAGAAAAATAAGGAAGAAGTCAGGAAAGTGCTACAGGAACAATCAAATAAGATAGATACAGCATTGTAAACAATTCAAAACCTACAGAAAGAGGTCCAAATGATCAATAATAGAATATAAGAAATAGACAATACACTGAAAGGGCAAAGGACTAGAATAGAAGGGATGGAAGGCAGAACTAGTGAGCTGGAAGACAAATCTCTCGATACCACTAATCATATAGAAGAGCAAGCAGAAAATAGGATAAAAAAGTCTGAAGAAGGACTAAGATTCATGTTGAACAACATGAAGAGGAATAATTTAAGAATTATCGGCATTAAAGAACAGGCATTTCCACAGAGGAAATAGTTGAAAAACGGCTGGAAGAAAATTTCTCTAACATGCTGAAAAGTGAAAAGATAAACATTTAAGAAGCTCAATGAAGCCCAGGAAGGATAGACCCCAAAAGAAAATCACCAACACATTTCATAATCGAACTCTTCAAAATCAAAGATAAGAAGACAATCCTGAAAGCAGCTAGGGAAAAGAATAGTGTTACATACAAAGGCAAGCAAGTCAGATTAAGCTTGGACCTCTCAGAAGAAACCATACAAGCAAGAAGGCAATGGGGAGACATATATAAAACCCTGAAAGAAAGAAAAAAAAAACAACTGTCAATCAAGAATCCTTTATCCAACAAAGCTACAAATCAAATACGACAGTATAATCAAAACATTCCAGGATAAACAGAAGCTAAGGGATTTTTCCAAAGCCAACCATGTACTACAAAACATCCTAAAGGGAGCTCTGTGGATTGAGAACCAACAGGAACAGACACCAATCAGAGAATGACATACATGGCAGCACCTCCCAAAACTAAATTGATAGAAGGAAGAGTTGAGAACAGAACAAAAATACAAGAACAAACTCAGAGAATCTGGGAGGCCAGTCTATGATCAAAACAATTACAGTGTGAAAGAAGGTAAACATGTAGGAACAGAGATCCAGATGGTGAGGTCAGGTAGATTACAGGATATAATACACACATATATGTTGTTGCTGTTAAGTGATGTCGAGTCAATGCCGACCCATAGTGACCCCCTATAGGGTTTCTGAGGAGCAGCTGTTTGCAGTCTGGTGCATTAACCCACAGTGCCACACCAGGGCAACACACACACACACACACACACATATATATCACCAAAAATATATGATTTAAATTTGCCTCAGGTGTACTATTGTATTCTTCCTATGTTTAAAAGTTCTCCTCAAAGGCTTAGTTTTATTAAGCAACTTTGTTGGGATCAAATCTTAACAAGATTTAATTATGTAATCAACCCATAACCTCAGTTACCAATAGTGACAGTAGTCATGGGAGATAAAACCTACTGATATCCTCCTGCTTGCCTGATTTCCAAAAATTAAATTAAATGTTTTTTTTGTTATTGTAGAATCACCAATATGTACACCCTGAGGTGAAGCAGATCATTGCAAGTGCTGACATTACTCAGAAATGCAACATTGTCAGTTGATAGGAAGACCAGAGGCCAGTGTGAATTCTGAACACACCAGGAGAGCATATATATAAATACATAGATACTGGGAAACAAAAATAAATATCAGGGAAAAAAATCATGTCTTTCTCTTAATTGTTTCCTATGTTTATTTTTCAAGATACAAATATTTTTTCCTGATCTTTATTTTGGTTTCCTGGTATTTCTTTAAAAGTAATAATGAGATGTGTGTGGCATAGTAGCAGCATGGAAACATTTTAGTGTAATGTAAATATATAAGAAAAAATATTGTTGGAGCAAGTGGGAAACAGAAGGAAGAGCGGAAAATAAAAACTAAAGAACCAAAAATTTCTTCCATTTGGTTTAGTATCTGTATACTGGAGAGCAATTTCAGTCTCTCCCATCATACATTTTGATCTTTTTCTGTTTTCTTGTCTTCTTAATGACGTTTTGCTTTCTCTGTATGATGTTCTTGATGTCATCCCACAACTCTTCTAGTCTTTGGTTGTTAATGTCTAATTTATCAAATCTGCAACCATAAACTGAAGCCCTGGCTAGCTTGTTGCATTGCTTCAGCCCCTCTCTCTTGCTCAGGCAATGGGAGCAGTGAGATAAAGCAGTGGAGAAGGAGATGAAACGCCATGGGCAGAGGCAAACCTACTGGACAAACTCCTGCCTGTGGGAAGCTGCCTTTTCAGCCCCTTACATTTCCATTCTCTCCTCCTCCTCCTCCCTGTTACCCTGTTTCTCATGGAGGTGCCTGCCCCCAGAATCAGTACAAGAAGTCTCAATTCTTACCACTAAGGGCCCATACAGTGAATTCTTTGCTGCAAAAATTAAAGCAAGGATTTTATAGGTGGTCCCACCCTCTGGCAGAGCCCACATACAACCTAGGTGAAACTGGAAGGGTGGAGAAAAGGGGTTTGTGAATTTTGGATAAAAGAGGTTAAACAAAACAGAGGCTGCCTGTACTTGAAAGCCACTAAAGAACCTCTTGAGAGTAACGTGAGAGTAGATGTTGGTGAATTTAGTATCTTGGAGAAGACATTTAAAAACTGCCTTTGGAAGAATCAGAAGTCAGAATAACAATACGTCTTTCTGAATCCTAGTGTCCCGCCACCTGAGAAAGTGCTCCCTACCTCCATGTGAACAGATGGTGTTCACCATCAATCCCAAGGGACTAAGAGTGGGACCAAAGTCTGCTTTGTTGTTGCTGTTAAGTGCTGTTGAGTCACTTCCAATTCATACTGACCTGGTATGGTGTTTCTGATGAGTGACAGGAGGGTTTGAACCACCAACCTGTAATTAGCATTCCAATGCTTGTTGTCGTTGTTGTTGTTAAGTGCCATCAAGTCAGGTTTCGACACATAGCGACCCTGTATAGGGTTTCTGAGGAGCAGCTGGTGAGCTTGAACCATAGGCCTCCTGGTTCAAGCAGACTTTGCAGTCTAGCTCATTAACCAACAGCACCACACCAGGAGTCCATTCTCATGCTTACAGGTCACAATGTACCACTCAAAAACAAACCATTAAGTCCTAACTCTAACTGATGCAGAAGAAGAGTATACCCCTATTTTTGGAAGCCCTGAGAGCCACAATTGCTGGGTATGGTGGAAAGTCCTTTCCCCTATGCTAGGCACTTCTGACATTTCAAAAGGACATGCTCCCCCTAAACCATACCAAGTTTATATTTCTCCAATGCCAGAGTACATCATAGACGTGGATGTCTTCATGGAATTGGCCTTGACCACTTCTGTGGGAGTGTTCTGCCTGTGGGTGCAAGTGGTGAAGGAGGTCTTAAGGGGTTACTCAGCATGGGAACCAGTGACACTATCTCCACCCATGCCTAGTCCTGACAATCACAACTCTGTTAGAAAACCTGAGTAGGGACCTGATATGATTGCTAGGGACCCTGCTCAGATTTTTTGTTTCTGTTTTTGTTTCTTTTTCTGCGCTACTGTCTATTGGCTTTTCCACAATGATGACAGCGTGTTAACTGGGTATGTTTCTCTGCTACAAGATTGTCTAGATACTCTAGTCACCACCTATAGGGGAAAACATGCCTGTGAATCTCCAAAAGATGCAAAGGATGGGAACATTGATACAGTTCCTAGCGGTCCATTGGAAAGGTAAGACCTGTGTATTGCCTGAGGCCATAGTAAAAAAGGTACAAGCTTACCCTACTCCTGGAATGCCAAAAGAAGTATAAGGTTTCATGGTCTTCTAAGGTATTGGAGGCTATTTATATCCCACTTGGTCCAGTGCCTGAAACAAAAACATGTACCTCTTGTGACTGGGGCAAGAACATCAGCAAGCTTTTGACAAAGCTAAAATCTTGATTGCACAATTGGAAGTACTGCCCTTCATGCTAGACAGCAGCCTCAAGGACAGCTTTAGATGGGCTTTGTGGCAAGATCAGGATGAAACTAAAGTCCTTCTAGAGTTTTAGTCTCAGCTGTGGAAAGGGGCAGAGAATTGACATAGTCCCATAGAGAAACAATTCTTAGCAACCTATAATGCTCTCTGCCAAATGTAATACTAAGAGTTGAGAGACCTGTAGACCTTTGCACCAGTTGGCCCATTAATGAACGGAATAATGTGCTGTTTTTCAAGCCACCATCAGCTATCCTCAAGACATCTGTGCTGACCAAACGGCACACACACATGCAGCAATGTAGTGTCCTTTCTGCTAATGTATTGACCCAAGAGTTATAAGCTGAATTTAGTCCAGTAACCTATCAAGCTGACCCCCTACCCCACAGTGGAGGCTAGTATACAACCTGAGTCCCCTCCTCTCTCTACAAAGAGAAGGGATGGTCTGTTGCCAGGAGACACCTGGTAGGTGGTTGGTTTTAGCTGAGGTATTCCACCACTGTGGACAGAGTGACTGCACAAGCCTCCCCTGATACCACCTGTTTTGAAGCTTGGCTCAGGATAAAGGAATCAGTGGGCTTAATTAAGGATTGTATCAGTGGTAATTACCCATGAGCCTTGACCCTTATATGGATCCACCCATGGCATAAGGATATATTACAGACAAAGTTTTGTGGAGGAAAACCTTATGGAAAGACATCAGAAATCACCTCCAAACCTCTAACACAGATCCAACCATTTTTTGCCCATTCAACTCTTTCCCTGCTGGAGAACCAAGAAGCAGATGCCATGGCCCAATTTAGAATGGTGCATCCAGAAAGGAAAACTGCTCACTAGATTCACCAGAAAAGCAAACAACAGAAAGTCAAAGAGACAGGCATAGTAGTAAAGTATATTGATTGGATCGCTTTTGTACAAAATTAAAGGAACACAGCTAGTAATGGACTGGAGGTGGATTTTATAGGGTCTCTGGCTGTCAGTGAAGGAAAAAAGTATGCTCTTGTGTGTATAGACATGGTTAACGTGTGGTTACTGACTTAACCCAAGTGTTTTCCTGAAAACAAGCAAACCAAGCTACTGCAATAAAGAGATTATAAAAATTGAGGGTGGTGTACAGCATTAATAGCAGCAGCCAAGGTGCACACCCTACAAGTCACCATGCAAGAGAATGGGTAGTCAAGAATGAGGTGCAATGGCACTGTTACCTGGTAATCCTCAGACCACAGGTTTGGTGGAAAGAAAGAATTGTGTCTTCTTAGCAGATAAGCACCTTTACAGGCAATGCTTCTCTGATGTGGAGGACTAGGTTGCTGCTAGAGGCTTTGATATTGATAAATTTGGTCCTCAGTAGGGCTTTAACCCTGTTTGCCAGACTGGTTGCTCCGGCTGACCCTGTGACCACAATACAAGTGATATCATAGGCTCTGAAAGCATATCTTCCCAGGGCCATGTCAGAGCAAAGTAACATGGCTCTCCAAAAACCTTAGGACCTGGTACAAGGAAGTGGATCATCTATTGACATTTCGCAAGGGTTACCCCACCAGAGTAAATTGATTACTTTGTCCCTCTGAAGGCAGAGGAACTTATTGGGCTAACGTGAGACCCCACCATCTTGCTGCATGGAGGGCCTCGACAGTCATGCTTCATGTGGACTGATATGGCACCTACAGTGAGGAACAAGAAGAATAAAGCAAAATAATGAGTTTACTCACAACCCCTCAGGTGACCTCCCAGGGACAGCTTATACACCTGTGGTACACACAGTCAGAGAAAATGTCTAAGACAGTCACTGTTCTCACCACCTGAGAGGAAGCCAGGAGTGTGATTCTCAAAGAATGGCAAGAATTACCTTTTGATGCTTGCTAAACATCTGTCTTTGCAATTGTAGATCTAATTTACTTTATTTTCTTCCTTCTGAGGTTGCCATTGTTTTCCTAGAGTGGGCTAACATCTCCTGAATCTGTGGAAAGTTCTCAAGCACTCAAAGCTTGCCTGGGAACATGGAACCTCTAACCAGAACCATCTGGGCAACTGTGGAAGACTTAGTGGGATGTATATGTGCCTCCATGAATAGTGAGGTGTGATGTAAATAGGAGACAGGAGGCACAACCTCACCTTTTCTAGGCCCAGTCTGGTGTGGAAACCCTATACTGATGAAATACTGCCAACACCTCACAACCTTGGCCATGAAAGGATGTTTACCACCTCTGGGCTGGTGTTTAGGTTCAAATCCAGAAGGGAAAATCCTTCCATGTGGATATTCACTGAGAGACCGAAAACATCGCTAGGAGGCAGTTCAACAAGCGTTAGTTTATTACAGAAAAGAGATGGTTTGCCAACAGGGAAACTTACTATCTGGGACAAGAACAGAAGCTGTTTCCAGTGGTGGCTGGCTGGACAGTCAAAATTGTCCACACCAAAGGAACTTTTGAGTCTTTTTTTATATTTTGTGGTAAATAAGCCTCATTTTCCAAGAAATAAGGGAAGGGGGTGGTATGAGTAGAGTCCTATTTCCAGCTGAGACTCAGTTGCAAAACAGAAAAAACAGCCTGGCACCAGCTACTTACTTAATAAATAAGCAGTTAATCCATAAGAACACAGAGTTTTCAGCATACAGGCTCAGAGATGTATGCTACAGGGGAAAGAGGGGGAATGACAGGGCATTTCTTCTGGGTTGCCATTAGTGTGGCCATTTTGGAGTGTTCGTCTTTTGTCCCTTGTTGTTGTTGTTGTTGTTGTTAAGTGCCGTCGAGTTGGTTCCGACCCATAGCGACCCTTTACAGGGTTTCCGAGGGTGTAAATCTTTACTGGAGTAGATCGCCTCATCTTTCTCCCGCGGAGTGGCTGATAGTTTCGAACCGCTGACCTTATGGTTCGCAGCCCGATTCGTAACCACTATGCTGAGATAGTTTACTTGACTGGTGCCCCAACAGTGTGTGCTGGGAAAACCCATCTATCTGTTTTGAACCAAGTTAAACCCTATGGGTTCCCTTGTTTCCTTCCAGGTCTTCCCCCAGAAAAGTGGACTAAACTCCTGTGTTCCATTGCCTATGGGTAATAGTACCAGATGCCAGTGATTGGGTACAGTGCAAATACTCCCAAATAACAGTAAGAGTGGACTTCATTTCTATAACACCCAATGGATGTGTGGCTACTATGAGGTTAATTAACTTGGATGTTCCATGAAATCATGACCCTAAACTTCCAAACCAAGGAACCAAATCCTGTCAGGTGTATGGTTGTTTTCTCTCCTTTTTTTTTGGATATTATTGTAAATAGTTTACCCCGAGCTCTGGTAGCGTAGTGGTTACGAATCGGGCTGCGAGCTGTAAGGTCAGCAGTTCGAAACTACCAACTGTTCCACCGGAGAAAGATGAAGCTTTCTGCTCCCGTAAAGATTTTCAGCCTCGGAAACCTTGTACAGGTTCTCTATGATTTGGAACCGACTCCACGGCACATAACAACAACAACAATTTTATTTTTAAAAATGCGTGCTATAATTTGCTTAGCTAGTTTTGCCTTAATTAAGGTAAGGAGGCTCTAATCATAACATTTCTTTTCCTCCAGCATTCTAAAATTTAGCAGCAGTTCAAATCTACCAACCTCTCTGTGGGAGAAAGATGACAATTTCTGCTCCTGTAAAGATTCACTGCCTCAGAACCCATATATAGGGTCGCTATGAGCCAGAACCAACTAAATGCCACACCACCCTATGACTTATTTATGAATCCATTTATTGGACCCCTCCTTGTAGCTTTACCTGTGCCCTCCTCATCCTGCCCTCCCCAAGCTACTTCAGATCTTTGAATTCACAAGGTAGATTTTGCCTTTTTCTTTGTTTGTCTTTTATAAAAATGTTTTAAAACTTATTTAAATAAAGAAAATCGAACCAATTATTTGTTTTCTTTTTACTATTTAAAATAATCCAATCATCCCTTCTGAGGATGGATTTGGAAGAGAAAGATAATAACACAGATAGGAATTGCACAGGAAGGAGAAAGAGGATCTGCAGAGAGAGAGGAAGAGAAGAGGAAAATAATCCTTACCTTCCTTCTTATCTTCTCTCTCTGTGGAAGCCTCTGATTCTGTATTCATTTCAACATTTAAAATCTCATGTCTACTTTTATCTCTGATAATTGAATATATTTATATGTAATAAATTGGTTTTCAAACTGCATTATTTATCTCACATACCATACCCTGAATACAGGAATGATATACAACTGCAAGAATTTATATTAATTAAGTAAACTTCTACATATTTGCAAATACGGCTTCCAAATTATGATGCAAATTTATACAAAGCATGCAAATAAGAAGCTTCCCTAGTTTTGATGCAATAAAACCTAGTGTCCTTACTATAAACTTCTAGGTGTTTTGTGTTCTTTCTTCCTTTTCCCCCCCCCTCTTGTTGTTGTTGTTAAGTGCCCTTGAGTCAGTCCAGACCCATAGGGACACTGTACAGAGTTTCGGAGGAGTGACTGTTGAGCTTGAACTGCTGACCTTGTAGTTAAAACTGATCTTGCAGTCCAATGCATTAACCCACAGTGCTATACCAGGACTCCTGTTTTTCCCCCTAGCGTCACTAAAAGATGAAAGTACCAACCAAACACTGCCTTTTTCCGATTCTTCCCCTTTGGATTCCTGTCACACTTATTTAGCATACAATAAGTGTTCACTTTATGGGCATTCAACTTCCTGGACAACTGATACTTTTTTACTGTAATAATAGCCGTCAATTATCAAATGATATGGTGTTCCAGGGACTGCTCTAAAAAAAGCACTTTGTAGATATCATCTTTTATAATCCTCAAAACAACTCTACCAGGTAAGAGATATCATCTACATTCTATATGTGAGAAAAGTGAGATTAAATGACTTTCTCAAAATTATGACGATAGGGAGTGGCAAAAAGTATCTAATTCAGTCTCAAATTTCAAAGCCTTGTAATTTCCTACTAGGGAAAAATACCCTAAATTGATGACCTATAATTCACTTGCTAATACTGATGAAAATTGAAGCTTTGGCTATAAGCATGAAAGTGAGAGTTAATAATTTTTTAAACAGTTTTTATTGTTAATTATGTGGGTTTACATGGGAAAATATCAGTTTTACATTCCTCCTATCGTATTTTGTTTCATTGCAATGATAACAATCCCCTCCACATATCATCAAATAACCACAGAATATACCCCAAAGGCCCACCCCACAAGCCTGCCTCCCTCTCAGCTGCCAGCACACAGCCCCTCTCCCTCCCTGAGTCCAGTGTCCCCAGCTGCTCCATCTGTCCACATCATCATCTCTGTCTCCATCCCTGGCATCACTGCCTCTCTGGGTAGGGTTACGCTCTCTGCTCTTCTCACTTGATGGTCCCAGGGACCTCCACTCCTAGGCCGCAAAATCAATCACTCCCTTCCTTTTGTCAAAAAACATCTACCTCTATATTGCCAACCCTCACAGTCAGTCCTCATGGCAATTATTCACTATTGTACCACAAGTGTCTTATCCCCATTTCCTTTCGATAGTCTTGTCACAACAGATTGGAAATCATTTAGTGGAGGTTCTACCTACCCCTGCCCAGTCTGAAACTAGGTTGCCTCTTGAAAGCTTGTAAGCCAGTCACTTCTTGACTTCATAGCACCGCCCCACATTTTGGGTAGTCAATGTCTAAGTTGCCTATCCCTGTCAACCCTAGGTACCGAGAGGGTGGGAGTGATCCTTGTCATAAAGATTTGTTCTCTTTTTTGAGCTACTACATCCATATGTGTAGGTAAAGGTCATCAAATTGTAGTGGGTTACTTTTTTTTTTTTCTTCCCTCTTCTTTCTTCTTCTAGTCGAGTTCTGATCATCCAGCCATCCAAGCCAGGTCAAGTGAGTAATATCTGCAAGTATGGGTGTTCTTGTGCAACTCCCCTCACTTCATATCTGATGGACGCTTTACTCTCTGCTCTAGTCCTCTGTGGCCATGTCACTACCTCTGGGCCCAGGAGTCCCCGGGTCATGCCATAACACTGGCAATCCAGGCCTCCACCCAGGTTCACAGGAGTTTATTGACTGTGGTTGGAATTAGATCCTAACTTCATTGCTGTTTTTTCTGCCTCTTCCCCTTATCAATGACCAACATGGTCACCAGCCAGACCACATGCCTGCTCATGTAATCCCCTTGGAAGGGAGTTTGCTCTGAGGGGACTCAACCGTTTGCCTTGATGGCTTCCGGGTGAACAGCTTACTTGTTCTTGTAATAATCAATCAGACTGCCATTATTGTTTCTGATTTTTCCTCCTGGTCTTTCTTCACGAAGTTTCTTCTGTTCTTCTAGTCACTCCAGGCTGGTCTACTCATCCTTTCCAGTGGAAATTTCCCATCTCAGATGATTCTGGATGGGATTCTGGTTTCCACCTATGGTGTTATGCAATGCAAAAGCTCCACAGGAGGAGAGTTAATAAATATTTTTAAAGAATAAGAGTACACAAAGGCATTTAGTTTAATTGCTTAATTTATAGAATTTAAAGTATCGCATGTAATCTCAGAATACAGAGGAATAATTTCCATGCCTTTATGCAGAATCATTCTTCTATCATTACAGAGAAATAACTGTATATTTCAACATATTTATTATAGAATATGCATATGTGTACATATGTATATGCATTATATACATATAATTTCACAGCCAACTTTCTTCTTATCCCAGCTCCCATTCCAACATCTAATAACCTTCAGATAGGAATAATCCAAAGGGTACTTCAGGATAAACTACCAGAGCTATAAATAGTACTGCTCATGGATTTTCACACTATTCCCATGTTACATTTTCAACACATGAGCAATTTAAAAAGAACTTATTTAAAGTACATAAGATTTTGGCAAAACTAAGGGGACATGTCACATCATATAATTCTGACATTAATATATTCTTGAAGTCATATAATTTAATGTTAATAGGACTAATACTCAAGCTAGAATAGTGTTCAGATCTAATCTAATCTAATTCCCTCATTTGCAGATGAGAGAACATTAAAGAGGAGCAATTTTCTTTTACAGGTAGTTAATAACACAGCCAGACCTGGAAAGCAGGTGTCCTTGTCTCTAGCAAGTGCTCTTCTCCAACTTCCTACACTGCTGTGCTTGAAAAGAAGACGGCTGAGGATGCTAGCTTTGGAATATACTGAATTAGTATCCCAAACTCTCAAGTCCTATGCCTGCTCTGCCACTTACTAGTTGTTAAATCTTTTGCAATCCATACAAGTCACTTAAGTATAAATCTTTAGTAATCCACATTCCTTGTGTTAATTCCACCTGCATTTTGTCTTGTACAATGTCTTAAAAATGTTTGAACCTGTGGTGCTACATTTTCTAGTGCTAGTATACTTTAATTACTTCTCTTTCATCTTCTCTCCTCCCTCTTCTTTTTCTTTTCCTTCTTTTTCTCTTCCTCCTCCTCTTTATTTAAACAAGCACTTTTCTTTATTCCTATGGGAACTTGAAAAGGAAGATAGAGATATGCAGTGCTCAGTCACCATCTAGTATTGTAATTACATGAAGTTTGCATTCTTCAAGTATTGTTCTAAGTCAATGAGTCTCAATCCTGGCTGCACCTTGGCAAGTTTTAAAAATACTAACGGCTGAACCTCAGTCACAAAGATTATTTATTTAGTCTAGAATAGAACCTGGGCACCAATAGTTTTCAAAGTTCCCTGCGTGATTGCAATGTACACCCAAGTTTGAGAATGACTTTTTAAAACAAATATACAGCACCCTTTAAATAGAACAAAATGAATTTTCAAACTTCAGTATCTGTAAGAATAATTGGAAGAGATACTGGGTCCCCATACTCAAGTTGTTGCCTAAGTTAGAAACTGATTGTCACTTTTATTATACACAGGTTAAGGAAACCAGGAGCCTGAAAGTTTTTCAAAGCTTCCTGAATTTTTTTCATTCTCTCTGTAATCTTACATAGTTTGGGAGGGTCCTCAACCATCTGGAAAATTATACAGAGTTTTTCACATAGGAGTCACTATATATTGAAAGTCTATTTGATGACATAAATTTTAATTGTGGAAGAATAATTACTTTATTCTTCAATATTACTCAATAGTAACACCTTTATCTTTACAAATTACATATAAGAAATATGTCACAATGGTGTGAACTCGCATTTAGTTGAAGCTGGTGTGGAATATATGCCTTATGTCATCTCACAACTGGCTCTGACCAGAAGTTCTTAAATGCCAATTGATTCATCTTTGAGGAAGCATTTTAATGGACCATGCTGGGGATTCTTATTATTTTTTAAAATGACATGTCGACCAAGTCTGACTTGCTTCAAATTCACAAAGGGCAAGGATAAAACTCAAAATCAGTCCAAGGTCAATTCCTACAAGATAGAGTTCAGACACGCTTCCACCCTCAACCTTCTTTATTCTATTCTAACACCAACTATCCCTCCCACGGCATTCTATTCTCTGCTGAGTTCAGTAATTGGTTGCAATGGCCACACAGATCTTATAGACTGTACTCACAATTATGGGGATTACTAGTCAAGTTAACAAGGTACAATTCAGGATCAGAAACAACTCAGGACACAGCAATGATCTGGTCAGGAGCACCTCTTTCCAGTCATAACACAGCACACCTTTCTCTGTCCTTGGCCTCTCAGTCACATGATCCCTTGATCTTTGTCTTGCTAGGACAAAGTCCTTAAGCTCTGCTGATAAGTGCCCAAAGGGCACCCTATTCTGCAAGATAGTGTCTTGTCTGAAGGCACTCAGCTTTCCTTATTTGGTAAGCTGGGAAAACCACCTCTCTACCACTGTTTCTCTGCACAAGAACCCATGGTCCAAGGAATGCACTCAGCTCCTGACTTTCCTTTCTTGATGTTCTTGAGATTCCCTGTTCCCTCTTTTGAAAATTCCTTGCTTTAACCTAGCAGAATGACAAAACCAACCAATCTCCACATTAGAGTTCTATATAACTTATTTGCACGGCTCTGGTAGTGTAGTGGTTACGAATTGGGCTGCTAATCTCAGGGTTAGCAGTTCAAAACTACCAGCTGTTCCACCGGAGAAATATGAGGCTTTCTGCTCCCGTAAAGATTTACAGCCTCAGAAACCCTGAACAGGGTCATTATGGGTCGGAATTTACTCCATGGCACATAACTACAACAACAAACCCACCATTTTGGGGAAGCCTTGTGTCTGGACTTCAAAACATAAATATAAATATAAATATAAAAATATATAGTATAATTAACACTATGTTGTTGTTGTTAAGTACCATTGAGTTGGTTCTGACCAATAGTGACCTAATATAGAGTTTCCAAGGAGCAGCTGGTGAGTGTGAACTAATGACCTTGCCATTCAAACCAACTTTGCAGTCCAGCACATTAACCCAAAGAGCCACACCATCTTGGAAGAGAAACCCAATACAAAAAAATTATCCACTGATTCAACAAATGTATATCAGATGTTTATTATGTGCCCGGCATTAGCTAGGTTATGTAGATGCAATTGTGAGCATTGAGAGCAAGGTCTACTCTTGTTGTGTTGTTAAGAGCTATCAAGTTGGTTCCAACTCATAGCAACCCTGTATTGGGTTTCCAAGGTGCGACTGGTGATCTTGCAGTGCATCACATTAGTCCACAGGGCTACACCAGGACTCCATCAGTCTACTGGAATACACTCATAGAAATCAAATAATTATAAATTAATTATATAAATGCAAATTGTGTTAAGTGCTATGGAAGTACATGATTCTATGAAATCTTGTCACTAGTAAAGACTGTCAAATCAAAACATTTAATATTTTCAGTTAAAAGAGAATTCAAATTCATCAAAATCCATTATACCAACATATTTAACAATGAGATTCACTACTGTGGTTGAATTACAAAAGAAAATGTCTTGAAAAAATCCAGAAAGCTATCGTTGCAAATCATGTTATTGTTGTTAGGTATTATTGAATTGATTATTGACTTCTAGTGACATCATGGAGTCCTGGTGTGGCACTGTGGGTTAATGCACCAGACTGCAAAGCCGTTTGAACTACAAGGTTGGCGGTTCAAGTTCACCAGCTGCTCCTTGGAAACCCTATACAGGGTCACTATGGGTCAGAATCAACTCCATGGCACTTAACAACAAGTGACATCATGTAACAGAGTAGAACTTTGCCATTAGGGTTTTCTAGGCTATAAGCATTAAAGAAATGTATCACCAGATCTTTCTCCCCTAGAGCTCTATGGGTAGACATGAAACATAACCTTTTTGTTAGCATCCTAGTGCTTAACTATTTGCAACACTAGGTCTCCTTATGACAAACCATGACTGGCATATATTGGTGTGGAAATACCACAAGCTGAAACATCTGCTGTTGATTTTAGACTTGATTCTGAAGAGAATTTCTGCAATTTCTTTAAATTAAAAATAAGAAACAAAAGCTCGATCAGCATGTGATGATGAATAGTTAATAAGCTTTATCTCAGATGGGCATTATTAAAGCAGAAAAGAAACATAGCCAAAAATACTGGGCTAACTGTGATTGTTATCTAGGCAGATTCATTTCAGATTAATTTATCTGCAATGAGTAAAGTAAAACAGGATTAAATGACATGTATGTATCTATTTTTAGGTTATGTTGCTGCTGTTGTTAAGTGCCATCAGGTTGGTTGTGACACAGAGCAACCTTGTATAATGTTTCCAGTGAGTGACCGGTAAGTTTGAATCTCCGATCTTGCAGTTCAAAATGATCTTGCTGTCCAGCACATTAACCCACAGTGCCACACCAGTATAGGAAGTTAGGAAGGCATATGTTCCAAAGAAAAAATCCAATGTATTAGCATCTAACATTATTTTGTAAGATAACAAGCATGTCAACATACATGAAAAATATGTCAACATGATCTATAACAATTTACTATAACAAAGACATCCTAAAATCTACCAACTATTAATTTTTTTATTATGATAAAATATGAATTCAACATCAAAGCTGCTCTTTTAAGTTTAGATGTTTTTTCAGTGTATTTTTCAATTTATTTTTTAAATTCAGAGGTAATCAATGAATTGCTCATGTGATCCTGTGGTGTATTAATTATGCAAGTTAAACAATGCATAAAATATCTATATAATCTAAGTATATATTTAATAGTTCTAATAACTAAATATTTAAAAACACCCAGTGTTTTAGTTCTAAACCCTCCAGACAATTAACAAATATTATTCTTGCTCTCTTAGTTATTCTGCATTGCTGCAGCAGAAATATCACAAGTGGATAACTTTAAGAAACAGAAATGTATTTTTTCACAGTTTATGATGCTAGAAGTCTGAATTTGGGCCTGGGGCTCCAGGGAAAGGCTTTCTTTCTCTGTTGCCCTGGGAGAAGTTCCTTGTCTATTCAGCTCATTTTCTGGTTTTTTTGAGATCTCCATATAGTTTATTCTTGTCTCTGTCACTTCCAATTTCTTGTTTAATCTCCTTTATATTTCAAAAAGTATTGCCATTTAACACACCCTACAATAATCCTATCACATTAACATAACAAAGAAATTCATTTCCAAATTGGATTATAACCACAGGCATAGAAATAAGGATATACAACACATATTTTGGAGGGACACTATTCAATCAATAATACTTGCTCACAAATAAAAGGCCCTCTCTTGGTGTGGCACTTCAGGCTAATGTGCTGAACTGCAAGGTCAATTTGAATTGCAATGTCAGTGGTTCAAACCCACCAGCTACTCCTTGGAAACCCTATACAGGGTCACTATGGGTCAGAACAGAATCCACGGCACTTAGCAATAAAACTACATTAATAATTAAATAGGCAAGACCAGAAACTATTAAAATGATATAAGAAAAAGAAATCAAACTTCATAAATTTTCAGCAGAAGTTACTACCTGTGTCTAATAAAGTATATAGCCTGAGCAGAATCTAGAACTTCTCACCAATATTTCAATCTCTTTAACCATTTAAAGGTATTATTCCCCTTAGTTACTTTACCATAATCTGAATCACTAAATAGATTTTGATATTGTTATTTGGTGCCTTAGAGCTGGAATTGATTTACAGCGACCCTATGCACAACAAAACAAAACACTGCCTGGTCCTGAGCCATCGTCAATGTTTGAGCCCACTGTTGCTGCCAATGTGTCAATCCATTTCATTGGAGGTCTATCTCTTTTTCATTGGCCCTGATGTGTGCCCGGGTTGTATGCTTTCAGCACACTTTTCAATCTGTATGCCCAGCAAATAATCCAAGAAGCTGGATTACATAAAGAAAAATGTAGCATTAGAAGAGAATATTGAAAGTACTACGGACTACCAAAAGAACAAATAGATCTCTGTTGGAAGAAGTACAGCCAAAGTGCTCTTTGGAGGCCAGGATGGCCAGACTTCATCTCTCATACTTCAGACATAATGTCAGAAGAGTCCAGTCATTACAGAAGGATATCATGTTTGGTGAAGCAGAGGGTTGGAGAAAAAGAGGAAGAACCCCAATGAGAAGGATTGGCACAGTGGAGGAAGCAATGGACTCAAGCAGAGCTATGATTGTGAGGTTGGCCCAGGACCAAGCAGTGTTTTGTCCTGTTGTACATAGGGTTGCTATGAGTCAGTACCAATTCAATGGCACCTAACAACAACAACAAAGTTTTCATTATTTTGCCCCTAGTATTCTCTACCACCTTTACAGCAAAGTAAATGCTGTTGTTAGCTATCGCCAAGTTGGTTCTGAATCATAGTGACCTCATGCACAACAGAATGAATTATAGTCCATTCCTGTACCGCACAACTTTAGTTACACTTAAGCCCATTTCTACTGCCACTGTGCTATCTCATTGGGGGTCTTCTTTATTTTCTCTAACCCTCCACTTCAACAAGTATGATGTCCTTCTCTAGAGTCTGGAGCCATACTTGCTTCTAAGGAGCATTCTGGCTGTAGTTCTTCCACACAGATGGGTTTTAAATCTTCTGGTAGCCCATGGTACTTTTTTCTCCTCCAACACCATAACTCAAATGCATCAATTCTTCTACAGTCTTCCTTATTAATTTTCCAACTTTCACTTGCATAAGAGGTTATTGAAAATACCACGGCTTGGGTAAGGCTTACCTTAGTCCTCAAACTGATATCTTTGTTCTTGAACACTTTACAGAGGTCTTGTGCAGCAGATTAGCTAGTACAATATGTAGTTTGTTTCTAGACTGCT
>NW_006408631.1:6600197-6601501 GCF_000296735.1 Chrysochloris asiatica
ATCTCCAGCATTGTTTCTATCACCAAGAACATATTTTCCAGTAACTGATTCTTCCTCTTTGTTTCCAGTGTTTGCATCCAAATTGCCAGTAAATATCAATACATCCTGGTTCCATGTGTGATCAATTTCACACTAAAGAAGTTAGGAGAATTCAGCAATTTCATCAGCACTGGCTTTAGTAGTTGTTGCATAAATTTGAATAGTAGTTGTATTAACTGGTCTTCCTTGTAGACATATGGCTATTATCATAGACAATGTTGCACTTCAACATAGATTTTGAGAGGTTCTTTCTGATGCTGAATGTGATGCCATTCCTATTCAATTTGTCATTCCTAGCATAGTAAACCATGTCAGATTCAAAATGACATTTCAGCTCACTAATGCCTAGAGTATCAATATTTATGCATTTCATTTGTAACAACTTCTAATTTTCCTACATTCATATTTCATAAATTCCATGTTCCAATTATTAATGAATCTTTACAGCTGTTTCTCATTTTGAATTGTACCCCATCAGGAAATGAAGGTCCTGAAACCTTTACTCCATTTGAGCATTCACAGTCAAGTCTACTTTGAAGAGGCAGCTCTTCCCAGTCATATCTTGAGTACCTTCAACCTGAGGGGTTCATTTTCTGACATGACATCTGACAATATTCTGATGCTCTTCATCATGTTTCAATATTTAATATTCTGGTGCTATCTGACAATGCTCCACTGTATTTGTAAAGTTTTCAGTAACTAAGTATTCAGAAGTTGTCTGTCTCTCCTTCTTCCTAGTCTGTCTTAGTCTGGAGCTTTATTGGAAATCTATCCACCATGGGTGACCCTGCTTATATTAAAAATACCAGTAGCATAGCTTCCAGAATCCCAGCAACACTCAAGCCATCACAGTATAACAAACTGTCAGACAAGTGTTGGGTTCTACTATTATTCACAGGGTTTTCAATGGCTGAACATTCAGAAGTAGCCCACTTCTCCTTCTTCCTAGCATGTCTTAGTCTGGAACTGCCAATGATGTCTGTTCACCTTGGGTGACCTGGAGGTACTTGAAATACTGATGCCATAGCTTCAAGCATCACAGCAACATGCAAGCCACCACAGTACAACAAACGGACAGATGAGTGGTGACAAAGGTTGTTGTTGTTGTTAGGTACCATCGAGTCGGTACCGACCCATAGCAACCTTATGCACAGCAGAATGAAACACTGCCTGCTCCTGGGCCAACCTCACTACTGTTGCCATGCTTGAGTCCATCGATGCTACCACTTGGCCAATCCATCTCGCTGGGGTCTTCCTCTTCTTCT
>NW_006408631.1:6602276-6609262 GCF_000296735.1 Chrysochloris asiatica
CTCCATCAATACTTTTCCTAATTGAAAATCCATTCCCACCTTTTGCATTGAAAGTGTGTCTTGATCTTTATTCCACTTTTTTTCATTAACTGAGATTTCTGATATGTTAGATTTATTTTATTGATGTTTCATTATCAGCAAATGGAAATAAAATACATTTTCCTGTTAATAATAATGTGTTTCCATTAAACATAAAACATATAAAGAAGAAATAATAAGTTACTCTAAAGCTGAAACATACTACATAAACACTCTTAAAATGTTAAGAGTAATTCCCCACAATTCTATAAGCAATTAGATATATAGATTATTTTGCATAGTTGAAATCATCCCATATGTACAGCCGTGTTGTTGTTGTTAGCTATCATCAAGTTGGTTCCAATTCACAGCAACTTTATGTACGACAGAAAGAAACACTGCCTGGTCTTATGCCAACCTCATAATCATTGTTGTGCTTGAGGCCACTGCTACTACCACTGTGCCAATCCATTTATTTGGCAGTCTTCCTGTCTTTCATTGATTCTTCATTTTACCAAGACTGATATCCTTCTCCAGGGACTGGTTCCTCCTGATAATACGTCCAACATATGAGAGACGAAGTCTGGCCATCTTGGCTTCTAGGAAGTATTCTGGTTGTACTTCTTTCAACACAAATTTGTTTGTTCTTTTGGAAGTCCCTGGTACTTTTGATAGTCTTTCCCAAAACTACAATTCAAATACATAAATTTTTCTATGGTCTGCCTTATTCAATGTCCAACTTTCACATGCATATGAGGCTATTGAAAATACCATGATTTGGGTCAGGTTCACCTTAGTCCTCAAACTAACATCTTTCCTCTTAAACACTCTTAAGAAGTCTTGTGCAGCAGATTTTCCTAATGTTGTACATCATTTAATTTATTGACTGCTGCTTCCATGAGTGTTGCTAGAAGTTGTATGATCTGTTATTTTGCTTAATGTTAGTGTTGCTGTTGTTAGGTGTCATCAACTTGGTTCCAACTCATAGCAACTCTGTGTAGGGATCCCAAGGAGTGACTGGTGGGTTTATACTGCCAATCTTCCAGCTGGCAATCTAGTGCTTATTCTACAGTGCCATACCAGGAGTCCCTAATCATATTTGCTTCTGTTATCTTCTGTAAACAAAGATCCAAACTTTAATGACTATATAATATTTTATTGTCTAGCCATTCTTAAATTTACTTAGATATTTTACTATTGTTAAACATTTAGGTTTTCTCTAATGTCTAGTATTTGCTATTTAAATTCATAGATAGATAGCTATATCTTTATTTACTGCCTAGTGGCTATCATTAACTTCTGCTTAGCTCCTCAAAATTACAATTACTTGTCCCTTAAATTCTTCATTTATATGAATTTTCAAATTTTTGGCAACATGGAAAAATAATAATTTTAATATGTTTCTTATCTGAGACAACTCTAGATGTTTACATTATGCCTTTTATTTATTTCTGTAAATAATTGATTACAGTATTTCTTAGATGTTAGAATTAGAATCCACTATTGCATCTCAAGACTGGCATGTTCTTTAGTGGGACAATGTGCTCTAAAATGCACCCCAGAAAAATGTGATTTAAGTTAAGGATCTTAAGAGAAATTAGTATCTAAAAAGAAAATTCCATATGTAATCTTGAAAAGAGACTTAAAAAGCTAAAAATTATAAAGATCAAGAAATTGCTATAGCTGGGCTTTTTCCATTCATGAATGTGGTTCCAGTGAGAAACTATTCCTCTTTTATAATATCAAAATAGAAGATTAACAGAGAAAGAGAATAAAAGCATAATTGCTGAAATTGTTGCAACAGATCCTTGATAGTTCTAGGCATACCTTCTGTTAATACACTTTAGTTAAAACCCAAAAACCTCTCTTTCTCTAAATACCTGTGAACAGTGAATGAATACAATGAACAATATAATGAGAAAGAAATGATACAAATATTTCTAATAATAATAGAACAAGGAAAGGTATGCTATCTGTTAGTGTAGACGTTAATAATTTACAATGAAGGAAAGGCACAGAAGAATCTCAAGTGAAAAGGCTCAGCACAAATGAGGTCATAGTATTGCATCCAGAAGTCAATTTGATGCATTAACAAATTCCTGATATTCTTATAGTGGTCTCAGACATGCAGAAAAGCAGCTATCACTATCACTAGCCTTTTTTCCTTTTCCTTTTTTTTTTTTTTAATAGGCTGTTGTTGTTGTTAAATGCCATCAAGTCAGTTCCAACTCATAGTGACCATGTTTACAGTTTCCAAGGAATGGCTGGTGGGTTTGAACTGCTGGCCTTATGGTTCAAGCTGACCTTATGGTCCAGTGCTTTATCCTACAGTAACACTCCAGGACTTTTTTAATAGGAGGAGTGGAAATTGTTGGTGGGATTACAGGCAAAGTGGAGAAGTGAAAAATGATGCTATCTGAGTTACACTCTACAGTTAGACTGTAGGATAAAGCACCGAATGGTACCCCTCAGTGGGAATGAGGTGAATTGCCAACTATACTGAAAAAATCTGGCATGAAACATTGATCCAAATCTCAGAAGAGAGCTGTCAGAGCCCAGGTGATTTCCTGCCTCATTGGTTCTTTCCCCAGTTCCCTTGCTCTGGAAGAAGACACTTCCAAATCTAGGTATAACTGAATATACCCAAATTCTCACACTATAACTCAGAGAAAATAGATATGTGTATATTAGAGAGGAGTAAGAGATTAAGAAAGACATATATGGAAAGACAGAGAGAATGAACAGAGAAGAACTAGTGAAGCCATCATTGCAGTGCCAAAACAAATAAACTGTCTAGCTACAACCTTCCAAGCAAAAGGAAAAGAAAAATATGGCATAACTCAACTCAGCTCAACAAGCTTACCACCAATTATAAATAAACAATCAAGAAAATTTATAAACAAATAAATCTAAGGAAAGAAGAAAGTAAGTATAACATATATTGTTTTGTTGTCATCAAATCAGTACTGACTCATAGAGATCCTATGTATAACAGAATGAAACACCGCCCAGTACTGGGCCAACCTCACAATCATTGCTACACATGAGCCCAATGCTGCTGCTACTGTGCCAATCCATCCCACTGTGGTCTTCCATTTTTTTCTGGCCCTCCACTTTACCAAACATGATATCCTTCTGCAATCACTGGTCCCTCCTGACAACATGTCTGAAGTATGAGAGATGAAGTCTGGTCATCCTGGCTTTCAAGGACACTCTGGCTGTACTTCTCTGAACACAGATCTGTTTCTTTTGGCAGTCCATGATACTTTCAATATTCTCCTCCAAAACCTCAATGCATCTCCTCAAATGCATCAAATCTTCTATAGTCTTCCTTATTCATTGTCCAACTTCAGCATGCATATGAAGTTATTGAAAATACCATGGCTTGGGTTAGGTGAACCTTAGTTCTCAAACTGACATCTTTGCTCTTCCACACTTTAAAGAGGTTTTGTGCAGCAAATTTGCCCAATGTAATACATTGTTTCGTTTCTAGTAATGACATATATAAGATATCATAATGTCAATTTCTTTGTGTTGGCATTCACAGTAGGTTTTTTGTTAAAATTTATGTTCTTTTCTTTTTCTTACATTTAAAAAAAAAAATGTTTCAGTGAAGAATATATTCCTCTGAAATACATGGTGGAGTCCTGGTGAGGCACCATAGGATAAACACTGCAAGGTCAGTTTAAACTGAAAGGTCAGTGGTTCAAACTCACCAGTCATTCTTTGAAAACTCTATACAGGGTAGCTATGAGTCAGAACTGACTCCATGGCACTTAACAACCACAACAAAATGCATGCTAGTTTTTAACAGGAGCAAATATTTAAAGATGTTAGCATTCATTTTATTTGATGAAAGGCAAGTATACAAAACCTCTGCTGCTGCATTCCTTAGGTCTACTATACAATGTTGTTGGTGGCCATTGAGTTGATTTTGAGTCATGGTAGAATATGGGGACCTAAATTATACAGTTAACTGAATCTTTCTAAAAGGAACACATTTATAATTGTCCAACAATTTCTGCACCAGGAGAACAAATAAGCAGGAATCCCTAAACTCAAGTCCACAGAGGCAAAGGGTCAGGCTCCCTTGTGTCTCTGCTGTGAATGCTGTATCAGGAGTGTCTTCTTAAAGTCTGGATGTTGAGAAAATCATTTAATAAATTCCACAAAGTTAGGAATAGCTGATGGTTTTATATTTTCATTAAAAAACAAAACCAAAATAAAACTTTGTATTTAGAACTATAATGCCACCACTGTCCTCCACTCATCTGTCATATCTACTGTGGTGGCTTGTGTGTTGATGTGATCCTGGAAGCTATACTACCGGTATTTCAAATACTAGCAGGGCCACCCATGATGGACAGGCTTCAGCTGAGATTCCAGACTAAGACAGACTACGAAGGACAGGCAAAGAGGCCGTTGTTCAAACAGAACATAGAGACACTGAACAGTTTTAAATCAGGAAAAGTGTGCACCAGGGTGGTATTTGTTCACCATACTTACTTATTTGCTTTGTTTACTGAACAAATCTGAGAAACTGGATTATAAGGTGAAGAATGTGGCATCAGGATTAAAAGAAGACTCATTAACAACCTGTGATATGCAAATAATGCAATTTTGCTTGCTGAAAACATTGAGGACTTAAAATAGTTACTGGTGACGACTAAAGACCACGTCCTTCATAATGGGTTGCACCTCAATGTATATAAAACAAAAACTCCTTTACATTGGACCAATAAATAACATAAAAATAAATAGAGAAACTATTTAAATTGTCAAAGGTTTCATTTTGTTCAATCAACCATCAACAGTAATGGATGCATCAGCCAAGAAATCTAATCTGCTGCACCAGACCTCTTTAAAGTTTTCAAGAGCAAAGATGTCAGTTTGAGGATGAAGGTGCACCTGACTGAAGCCATGGTATTTTCCATAACCTCATACGCATGTGAAAATTGGACAATGAATAAGTTAGGAGAATTGATGCATTTGATTTATGGTGGTGGAAGAAAATATTATAAATATCATGGGCTGCTAGAATAACAAACAAATCTGTGTTGGAAGAAGTATAGCCAGAATTCTCCTTAGAATTCAAGATGGCCAGACTTTGTTTCTCATACTTCAAACATATTTTCATGAGGGACCAGTACTTGATAAAGTTGAGAGTCATCAAAAAGAGGAAGACCTCCAACAAGATGTTTGGCACAGTGGCAGCAGAAATGGGCTTAAGCATAGCAACAAATATGAGACTGACACAGGATCAGACAGTGTTCATATTGTTGTGCATAATGTGGCTATGAGTCGGTGTGCACTCTATGGCACCTAAGAACAATAACAAAAAGTTAACATTGTGAGAAGCTTTGGTGACCCAGCAGATTAAGCAACCAAATGATAACCAAAATACTGGTGGTTCAAACCCATCAGTCACTACTCAGCAGAAAGATGTGGTAGTCTATTTCACAAAGATTGAAAAAGAAAAGAAGAATGCATTGGCATCATGTCAATTCCAATTCTACAAGCTATAGTACAGAGTCTTTGAAACTATCGAGCACTTCTACACTGTTCTAAAATTGACTCTTTGACAATATGCATTGGCCACTAAGTTACTCTAATCTGCTTTTTCAAAAGTGATGTCCCAGGATTCTTCCTTGAGAATTCAAACATGCTCCTCAGGGCAGAGCTTTGCTGTCTTCATTCCTTTCACCAAGACTGTCACTGCTCTTCTCCCTTGTTCGCAAGATCTCATCACTAGTATTTTTCTGATGCTAAGGAGTCGGGATGAGGAGAGATCTTTCATGGGCTGAGTTGTCTAGGACCTGAACTGCCTTACTGCTGGGTCAGACTGAATTCATGATTCTTTTCCCTTCCAGATTGCAAACCACAAAGGGATTTCTCCCTCTCTGAAGAGTTGAACAGCACACTGCTTATTGTCTATATTATAATTCACTGGCTCTTAATTACAACGACATTTAATTCTGAATATAATTTAACTTCCAAACTTGTTCTCTTGGCTTTATTTATTTGATTGTGTTCTCTACTGAGGATGGCTAACCACTGATTGTTAAGTGTTCTTTATATTTTCTATAAGTAAAGGAAATACTCATGGGCTAAGATGAATCCCAGAAGAAGGATTGCTCTATATTTAGGACCTCAGATGTCCCCAGCTCCTGGTGCTAGACTTGAGCTCAGAAAAGAGTCGAAGGCTCATTAACTGGTGTGGTGTTGTAAGATAAGCACTGAAGTGCTAACCATATGTTGGCTGGTCAAACCATCTAGTCACTTGTTGAAAAGAATGTACAAGGTCTCTGTGTCAGAACCAACTCGAAGGCACTTAACAATACCAACAAAGAGACCCAAAGCTCAACTGCATGCATTAAATTATCCATACATCTCAACATTTTCAAGTCAAATCTTCCCACTATATGCTCTGCATATGCCCATTTGTGATTTTTTTTTAAAACATAATTTCCCCAGCATAAACCTGTAATGTGGTATTTAGAACTACAGACTTTGAAGTTAGACACCTTGTGCTTAAATTCCAGAAATATGATTTCTTTCAGACAGCTTATTTACCATTTCTGCTTCTGAGTTTCCTCATCTGTGAAATACGGTAAACAATAATACCAATCCGTGTGAAACTAATCTATTATCTATCTAATAGGGTATGTATATCAAACTATGAATATGCTAAATTACAAATTCCTCACTCTGCTGAAATTAAACAAGTCCTAAAGAAGCTTTCAGAGAAGAGTTGATGCTTAAGTTAATGTTAGAATTATTGAGTATGTATTGGGATTTTATGTGTCATGCTTAGGACGCATTATCAGAAGGGGCCAGTTCCTGGAAAAGGACATCATGCTAGGTAAAGTAGAGGGCCAACAAAATAGAGGAAGCTCCCCAATGAGATGGACTGGCACGGTGACAGCAGCAATGGACTCAAGCTTAACAATAATTGGGAGGATGGTGTA
>NW_006408631.1:6609895-6623496 GCF_000296735.1 Chrysochloris asiatica
CAACCTTGCGGTCAAGTGCTTATCCTACAGCACCACACCAGAACCCCATAAATATACACACACAAACAAACACAATCAACACTGCTGACTGAAGAGACAGACTTTTTCATAGAATTTAAGTTAGATTTTCTTAGACATCTTGCCACAAAACATAAAACCTGCATCAATATATTTTCTTATCAAAACTCACAGTCTTCTACAAACACATGTTTTTACAGCTGATGAAAGCACTTATATATTGGCTTTTTGATTTACAATATATGAAATAGCTTGTCAAATTTTCAGTTGTTTAGACATGTTATTCTTATAGTATGCTGAGTATTTTTCTCCTAAATTTTACTGTTCTGTTTATTTAAATCTAGGAAAGTAGTTCTAAACATGCCTTATTCTTATAAGCAAATCTAAACTTTCTTCCAGAAGTTAGCACAGTTTTAGGCATATATTGTTGGTGTTTCTAGGTTTTATTAAGTTGGTTTCTACTCACAATGACCTTGTCTACAACAGAATGAAACACTTGCCAGTCCTGTACCATCCTCACAATCATTGCTTTGTTAGAGCTGATTATTGCAGCTACTATGGGACTCCATCTTGTTGACAATCTTCCTCTCTTTCACAGACCATCCATTTTACCAAGCATGATCTCCTTCTCCAGTGGTTGTTCCCTCTTAATAACATATCCAAAGTATGTTAAATGAAGTCTCTTTCTTCCTTGCCACTAAGGAGCATTCTTATTTACTTTTTCCAAGATGCTGTTGTTGTTAAGTGTCATTGAGTCGATTCCGACTCATAGTGATCCTGTGTAAGGATCTCGAGGAAAAGAAGGTGAGTTTGAACCACCAACGTTGTGGTTTGCAGTCCAGTGCTAATCATACAGCACCACAATTTATTTTTCTAGCATTTCATGAGATATTTAATATTCTTTCCCAACACCATAATTCAAAGATACATAGTACACTGTATATATGATGTTTTTTGTTTTTTTTTAATGATAATACATAAATACCTTGGATGCTGTTTGAAAGCCAAAGAATTATAGAATATTAAGGTTAGAAGGGATTTTAGAGGTCATTTGGTCCCTATCCTTTGTTTTAAAGATGAAAATTCTAGCAGCTTTGAGGCTATACAATGAGGTGTTCACACAGTTGGTTCTCAAGTCTCATGACCTTTAGTTCTTGTGTTCTCTTTAAATTGATACGATTATTCTGTGGAGAAACACATATATCAAACAATGCTTATAATCCAGCATAACAACTTCTACAGTAGACAGATGTATGACAAAACATTGAAGTGCAGAAGAAAGGATTCCTAACTCTGTTGGAAAGAAGCACAGTAATTAAGCATTTTTCTGCTAAATAAAAGGTTGGAAGAAACCCACCAGCAGCTCTATGGGAGACAGATGTGGCATTTCCTTCTATAAAGATTGTTGTTATTAAGTGCGGTCAAGTGGGTTCCAACTCATAATGACCCTGTATGGGGCTTATGAAGAGTGACTGGTGAGTTTGAACTGCCTACTTTGCTGTTGGTGTTGGAGGAGAAGACTGAAAGTGCCATGGACTGCCAAAAGAACCAATAGATCTGTTTTGGAGGAAGTGCAGCCAGAGTGCTCCTTGGAGGCCAGATAGCTAAGCTTCGTCTCTCATACTTTGGACATATTGTCCGAAGGAAACAGTCGCTGGAGAAGGATGTCATGTTGGGTAAGGTGGAGGGTCAGAGAAAAAGAGGAAGACCCCTAATGAGATGGATTGGCCAGGTGGCATCATTGATGGACTCAAGCGTGACAGCGATAGTGAGGTTGGCCCAGGATGGGACATTGTTTTGTTCTGCTGTGCATGGGGTCGCTATGAGTCGGTTCTGACTCGATGGCACCTGACAACAACAACAACAACCTTGCTGTTAGAAATCTAATGCTCATCCTACAGTGCCACACGAGGACTCTCATTACTGTCATGAACTGAACTGTGTTCCACTAAAATATGTATCAACTTGACTGGTTCATGGTTCTCAGTCCTTTGGCAGGTGATGATGTGATTTTGAAGTTATGTAATGATGTCATCATCCCTGATATGATCAGGCAATGAGTTGTAAATAGGTTAAGGGGATGTCACAACCTTATTCATATCAGAGCCCCAGTCTGATGTAAGGATTGTTTCCCTAGAATGTGGCCTGCATCACCTTTTATCTTGCAAAGAAAAAAAAAAAAAAAGCTAACAGGAAAAGAGGGACCTCAGTAGCACCAAGAAAGAAAAGCCGGGAGTGAAGTGGGTCCTTTGGACCCAGAGCCCCTGTGCTGAGAACCTCCTAGACCCAGGGGAAGATTGATGTCAAGACACATGAATATCTTTGAGAGATGCCAGGCCCACAGATGTTGATAGTAGACAAGTATATTTCCCCAGAACCAACAGAGTTAAAAAGCTATTGCATACAACTAGTAATCTGAATTCAGACTTCTGGCTTCTTAAACTGTGAAAGTATGATTTCTGTTCATTAAAGTCATTCACTTGTGATATTTTTGTTATAACAGCACTAGATAACTAAGAAAATTACTGAGAAACCATAACATGTTTAATAAAATATTAATGTTTGCTATGGTAGCATAGTGGTTATGAATCAGGCTGTGAACCTCACGGTCAGCAGTTCAAAACTACCAGCTGTTCCATGGGAGAAAGATGAGGCGTTCTGCTCCCGTAAAGATTTACAACCTCAGAAACCCTGTTCAGGGTCACTATGAGTCAGAACCGACTCCACGGCACATTACAACAACAACAACAATGTTAAAAGAATAGAAAAATCATTATAAAAAAAAAACTTGCAATCATTGAAATGAAGTATGTGATTTGTTGAATGTCAAATTGATGATCTGCTCTGTAAACCTTTGCTCAATTAACAATAAAAAGTATTTTTTAAAGTATCATTATGATACCTCAGACCAACCAGAAGTTTCCATAATCCGATGCTGAATATAAAGTATTACAACAATCTCTCTGTATAGTCTTAATAATGGAGACATATTATGAAATGCCAGTTGTTTAAAACAGTCTTTAAAAGTAGAGGCCCAGTCTAGCAGAGTACTCTACTATCATTTTAAGGGATCGCCTTCTAAAAAAAATTTTCTCTGATAACCTGCTACATGTCATCTTGATTAAGCCAAGTCCAACTCCAAGGTTGCTAAGTACCATTTGCTAAACATAGCTAGCATGCTTACATTTTCTCTTATGTTAATTCTCTTGTGTTTTTGACAGCTAGGTATCTTAAGGAGTCCTGGTATGGCACTGTAGGATAAGCATTGGACTGCTAACCTCAAGGTTGGAGATTCAAATCCACAAATAATTCCTTGGAAATCCTATATGGGGTCACTATGGGTCAGAACTGGCTCAGCAGCTTTTAACAGCAACAACAAGAAGACATCTTAAATTACAATATTATGATGTGCCACAGTACAGCTGCTCTCAATGGAAACCCCTTGCATTCATAGACTGCAAATACATAACTCATAAATTTTGGGTTAAATGTTTTATTTATGAAATTGTGAGGCCAAGAATATTTTGTCTTTTTTCTTTAACCATTCTGACCATGATTTTGTGCTATCCAGAACCAGTGAGTTAGTAACTATAGAAAACATTAACTCAGAATAATAACAACTTACTTTCCAGATTCTTTGTTTAAAAACAATACTATGGACTACATGCACAATTTACATTTAGATATGCCAGTACTAAGCAATGCAGCATTAGAAACATGATGCTTAGAATGAATTCGCTCTTTATCCTAGCAGTCCCATATTCTGCAATCCTGCATCTTTTTTTGACATGTTTTTCAAAAAGAGGAAAACAATATATAGAGAAAATTGATTTAGGGGTATGTCAAGAACCAGCCTCTCCTTGGAAACCCTAGGCAGGGTCTCTATGAGTCGGAACCAACTCAGTGGCACTTACTAATATCAACATGAAAGAAAGTTCAAAGGCTCTTGAAATTTTGAAGGTTAAGATGAAATTACTCAAAAAGTTATTTTAAATATCAGAGAGAATAAAAGAAACTTTTATTCTGTAATTGGTAATTGGCTGGTTTAAACTGGGAAAATGATGGCAAGAAAACATAAAACACTTTATACAGATCTATGAAGCAATATTTTTAAATCATTAATATTTCCATATAATAATTTTCATAGCTTTCTTAAGCTTAAACAAAATTCCAAGGCATTACCAGAATAGCATAAATGATTGAAAATATTATTTAAACAGAATTGTCTCATGATATCCAACAGAACAGACATGCTACATACTATTTTTATTCTTTTAGAAATTCAAAACATATGAAATGATTGGCAGGAGTTCTTTATCAGAACAGAATCTTTCAGAACTAGAAATGAATGCATTTTTTCCACACACAAACTCTTTGGTTGTATAAAAGTATCCATGGAAACCCTTACCTGTTAGAAGATCTAATATGCACATACAAGGTTATTTCATTTTACATTTTATTTTAATAAAAACGTGAATAGAATGGGAAGTAATGAACTACCAGAAACCTCTGAGTTCTTATGTAACAGTTCTAGACAAAAAGTCCATTTTATTTTTATAGTTTCTATTTAGCCCAAGACCAAATGAATTTTTTGGATACTACACTCACCAATAGATATATCAAGGATTACTAGATGTTCCATCATACTTGCTGAAATATAATTTGTGACTTCTTTTTCATTGTAGAAGGTTGATACACATAGCTAGTGAAAAATAAAAAAATAAAAAAAAAACTTCCTAAAGTAAGGGTAGCTTACATCTGGATAATGTAGAGAATTAAAGGCAGACGCTAGAGAGGGTTGATGTCTCCAAAATAGTCAAAGCCATATATTCAAAGAACTTCTGTTATTGGCAAGTTAATGTAAGGCAAAACTAGAGGCTAGTGAGTGAATTCACCAATTAGCTGAAAAAGCTGAGTCACAAGGCAGGAATATAAAGGAAAGTAAAAAACAGTGATTAAGGAGCTCTGGTAGCGTAGTGGTTACGAATCGGGCTGCAAACCTTAAGGTCAGTGGTTCGAAACTACCAGCTGCTCCGTGGAAGAAAGATGAGAATTTCTACTCCCATAAAGATTTACACCCTCGGAAACCCTGTACAGGGTCGCTATGGGTCGGAACCGACTCGACGGCACTTAACAACAACAACAACAAGTTTAAGATAATGAGTTATAGGTGAGGAAAATGGCTGCAGAAAGAAGAGAAAATTAAAAGAATGGGAAGAAATCAAAGTAAATTAAGGAATAGGGTAGAAGTGAGGGCAGAAAACAGAAAAGCAAACATCTCTCTCTTCTGAAAAGTGATATTCCAATATCCAACACTAGACTTAATCCTACAGGTATGTTTTGACAGAATTAGGAATTGTTCAATAAAATACAAATTTAAAGTACATGGAATAAGCAATTTAATAAAATATGAACATCTTTTGCTATTTCAGTTTATGTCTTTTAAGATTGTAGTCCAGTGTTTGTACAACAGTGTTATTCTTTCAAAGCTAAATCAAATTTTACATCTTTTGGGTTAAACTTGGAGATCAGCATGTCTATGCAGGGTATCCCGGCAAGGCAGCCATCACATCTATCACAGAACATTCAATAGTCTTTTACTGTCTTAGGCATCAGATCTCCTGCCCAAACTTCCCACAGACTGTGCTGGTCCTGCAGATCTGTATCATTCTCTCTTCCCAATCCCATCTGTGCTCTCTTGGCAGCTGAGAATTTACATACTGTAACTTCTCTGTAAGCATGTTTCAAACAACAACACATCAAGACTAGCACCAGTTGTTTTTAAGTGTTGTCGAGTCGATTCTAACCCACAGCAACCCTGTATAGGGTTTCCAAGGAGCAGCTGGTAAGCTTGAACTGCCAACCTTGCAGTTCAAACTGACTTTGTAGTCCAGAGCATTAATCCACTGTGCCAAAAACAGAGAGTAAAAAATTCGTAGATAAGGGGGCACTGAAGAAACAAAGAATTTAAATCTAGTCCTGGTGTGATGCTGTGGGCTAATGCATCAGACAGCAAAGTCGTTTGAACCATAAAGTTGGTGGTTCAAGCTCACCAGCTTCTCCTTAGAAACCCTATACAGTGTCTCTATGGGTCGGAATCAACTCAAAAGCACTTAACAACAATGTTCTATTAATGGAGTCCTGGTGTGGCATTGTGGGATAAAGCACAGGACCACAAGGGCAATTTGAACCACAAGATTGATGGTTCAAACTCACCAGCCACTACTTGGAAACCTTGTACAGGGTACCTGAGTCAGAACCAACTTAACAGCACTTAACAACTTAACAATATGCAGTTAATACCACTATTGTTGTGTGCCATTCAGTTGGTTCTGACTCATAGCAATCCTAAATAGTGTCTCTGAGGGTAGTTGGTGTGTTTGAACTGGCAATTTTATGGTTTCTGTTTTATAGCACCACACACACCAACCACAAAAAGCAAATGATGATAAAATGGAAGAATTCTATCAACTTCATTGGTCAAACATTCAGTCAAGGCACATTGATAATTGCTGGTAATTGGAATGCAAAACTTGGAAACAAAGAAGGAAGATTGGTAGTTGAGAAATATGACCTTGGTGATAGAAATAATGCTGGAGATTACATGATAGAATTGCTCAAGACCAATGACTTATTCATTGCAAATACTTTTTTCCAACCACAAAAATGGTGACTATACTGGCACACTGCATTGGCACTGGATTGTGGACCACAAGTCAGTGGTTCAAACCCACCAAGCTGCTCCTCGGAAACCCTGTACAGGTTGCTTTGACTTGGAACCAACTCCATGGCATTTAACAACAACAATACACATAGACTTCATCAGATGGGATACACATGAATCAAATCGACTGGATTCAGCCCTGCAGCTGTGGAAAGTTCTCTGGGAAGAGAAGATGGACACACTCAATATCATCAGCCAAAATAAGCCTAGAGACCAATTGTGGAACAGAACATCAATTGTTCTGTTGCTAAAGTTGAAGAAAATTAAAACAAGTCCACATGAGCAAAAATATGACCTTGAGTATAGCCCATCTGAATTTAGAGATCATCTCAAGAATAGATTTGATACATTAGACACTAACTTCCAAAGAACAAAAAAGTTGTGGGATAGCATCAAGAATATCATACATGAATAAAGCAAATGGAATGGCCAACCATTCAATATAATAAAGAAAACATTTATCTAAGGACAAGCTGAGATAAAACGAGGGTGGAATGGAACTAAGAACCACAAAGAGGAAGTGGGATAACTGTTGTTACATGGAAGGGATTGCAATTATTAGATGAAGCAAAGTGTGTGATTTGTTGAATATAGAATTGATGATCTTCTCTGTAAAACTTCACTCAATCCACAATAAAAAGTTAAAAGGAAAGAAATAAGGGACCAAAATTGATGTCATAAGGTATATGAAACTTGCCCTAGAACTTAGAGAAGCTAAAGTGTCTGGAAGAAATGATGAAATAAATAAGTTTAACAGAAGATTTCAAAGGACAGCTTGAAAAGACAAAGTAAAGTATTATAATGAAATGTACAAAGAGCAGGGGTTAGAAAACCAAAAGAGAAAAAGAACATGGTCAGTATCTCTCAAGCTAAAATGACTGAACAAAAATTCAAGACTCGATTTCCCATACAGAATGATGCTATAGGCAAATTTTGAATGAGGCAGGAAGCATCAAAGAAGATTGAAGGGATGAACAGAGTTACTAAAATTAATTTGGCCAATGTTCAAACATGTCAAGTTGTACCATATGGTCAATGAAAGAAGTCCAAGCTGTTCTGAAAACATTGGTGAAAAACAAGACTTAGAATAGAGCTACCTAACCAATTGATTGGAAGAGATCCATATGTGTGCCCATTCCCAAATGGTTGCAGCATTACATTGAAAAGGAGCTGCCAGAAATGCAGGCCAGATTAAGAAGAGGATGTAGAATGAGGGCTACCATTGTCAATGTCAGGTGATCCTGGCTGAAAGAAGAAAGCTATTTACTTGGTCTTTATTGTCTATGAAAGGCATTCATTTGACTGTGCAGATAACAAACTATGGCTAACATTGCAAAAAATTAATATTCCAGAACACTTCATTGTTCTAACAAGGAGCCTATATACAGATCAAGAGGCATTCATTAGAACAGAACAAGGGAATATGGAATAATTTCAAAATCAGGAAAGGTGTGTAACCAGATTATAATCTTTTGCTATATATATTCAATCTGTATGATGAGCAAATGATCTGAGAAACTGGATTGTATGAATGTGACATCAAGATTGAAGGAATACTCATTAGCAAACTGTAATATACAGATGACACAACTTTGTTTGCTGGAAGTGAAGAAGACTTGAAATAGTGATGAAGATAAGCGACTACAGCCTTCATATGGATTGTATGTTGATGTAAAGAAAATAAAAATCCTCACAACTGGACCAGTAAGTTACATGATAAACAGGAAAATATGAAGTTGTCAGAGACTTGTTTTTGCACGGATTCACAACCAATGTTTATGGAAGCAGCAGTCAAGAAATCAAATGTTGTCTTGCATTAGGCAAGTCTGCTGCACAAGACCTCTTTAGAGTGTTAAAGAGCAAAGATGTCAGTTTGAGGACTAAGGAGCACCTGATGCAAGTAATGTTATTTTCAATGGACTCATATGCCTGTAAAAGTTGGATAATGAATAGGCAAGACTGTAGAAGAATCAATGCACTTGAATTATGGTTTGGTGAAGAATATTGAAAATACCATGAACTGTCAGGCATAACAACAATTATTAAGATGGCACAGGACTGGACAGTATTTCATTCTGTTGTGCATAGGATCACTATGAGTTGGAACTGAATCAATGGCACCTTACAGCAACATGAACTGCCAGAAAAAAAAAAAAAAAAAATGGTAGGGGAGAACCTTCAACAAGATGGATTAACACAGTGTCAGTAACAATGGGATCAAGCATAACAATTTTGATGATGGGGAAACACCGGGCAGTTTTGAGTTCTGTTGCACGTAGCATCAGTATGAGTTGGAAATAACTGGATGGCACCTAACATCAACAACTACATCCAATTCTAGCCTCCTTCTTAAATTGCACATCTGTGGAACTGTTTAGGACACTAATTTATATTGCAGACCCTGGACAATGTGCATAACATGCCAAGAAGAATAGCAATGCAAAAACTTTGAAAACTAAATTAATGTTGGAATCATGGCCCACAGAGTTAGATCAAGATTTGTGACCTCAACCTGACCAGGTTAATTGCTGAAACAAAATAATATTTTCTGAAAGATTTTAATAGGGAATAAAGTGCAGTGGTTATGGATTGGGCTGATAACCTCAAGGTCAGAAGTTCGAAACTACCAGCTGTTCTGTGGGAGAAAGATGAGGCTTTCTGTGCCCATAAAGATTTATAGCCTTGGAAACCTTGTACCGGGTCACTATGAGTCAGAACCAACTCCACGGCACATAACCACCGCCAAAGTGTCATGCTACAATATGAAGATTATTGAGCACATAATTCAAGATAAATGCATATGATACCAATTTATGAGTGGCTTTACTTGATCATAACACCCATGGTGGTATTTTTTCATTTTCTGATGCCTTAAAATTTAAATTAATTCAATAACAAATATTTATTGAATGACAACTTCAAGAATTTCATACATTAAATTCTGACTTTTCAAGTTCTAACTCTCCTGGAGATTGGTAAAAGTTTCTTAAGCTTTTGCTTTTGACTATATGAAAAAATCTACATGTAAAACGACAGTTGTGAATTTGGTAAGCTTGTCAGGATATAAGGACCTTTTTTTTTTTTTTTTAATTATTCCTAGCAAATAATTGTACTAAAAGTGGTGCCTCCAGCTCTGGATTGATCAAATGTTTCCTTTTCACTTCTTTCTTATTTAGTTTTCTTTTTCTTTTCCACTAATTGTGTTAAGTGGTTCAATTTTTATATTCCTTATAGGTAATGACAACATATCATTCCTATTAGAACCTGAACATCTTACAAGGTTTAGTTATTCAATACATTTTGAGGGCTTGGAAACCAAGGTGGCACAATATATGAAATGTTCAGCTGTTGTTAATCAAACAGTCAACCGTTCAAACCCATTAGCCATTCCCTAGGAGAAAGATGAGACTGTTCCATGAAGATTTACAGTCTTGGAGATCCTTAGGAGCAATTCTACTCTATTCTATATGGTCCCTATTTGTCAGAATCAACTCAATTACAGTGGGTTTGGTTTGAGAATGTTGTAGCTATTACTGAAGGAAAAAATAAAGATTCCTATTTTCATGAAATGTACAACATTGGGGTCTTTGTGGTTTTCCTTAGTCACTTGTATTGTTGCCTTCCCTATGACAAACATATATATATATTTTTTGGTAGATTTATTGATTTATTTATATATACATGCACACATACTAGGATTTTCCTACCTCAGACAAAGCACTTATAAAATGAGTACACTCCATTCATAGAAATGCAAAAACAAGAGCTCCTATAAGATCTTCTATAAGATTTTCATCCAAATATTGCAGACAAAAGAATGCTGTTCAACATTTAACTGATAACCTGAACTTCAAGCTTTATCCAAGTAATGAATTGTTATTTGAATTAACCCTTTTCAAGGTTGCTATGTGTTGGAACTGACTCAATGGCACTTCCCAAAAACAACGACATGAATGTTGAAAGTTTTTAAAAATATTTAGACCTTGCAGGTCAACAACAGGAAAAGCTTCTACAAAAATAAAATCAATATTCATTTCTAGTGAAACTCTTTGAATCCTTATGTAATTGAACCAAAGTATATAAAACCGCTGAATGCTACATTGCCTAGCAAAAAATAAAAACAACCTATTAGTGATCTGTACAGTATGTGACGATGTTCTTCTAAAACTCCAATTTTCTGCTTATTAAAATGAAATTATTACTCAGAGATAAAAACAGAATCTCAGTACCTTCCAGACAAAAGGACACAGAATGATGATAAAGATGTTCTTCTGCATACAAAATGCACATATTGTTTGCCTTAAATGAGAAGATAAACACTGTAGACAGGAAAGCTAAACAAAGGATAATAAAAAACAAATTAACTAAAACTCCATGAATAATTCTAGCTTTAAACTTCTGTATCAAAACAGTAGTTGTTGTTAAGAGCCTTAGAATTGGTTCTGACTCATAGTGACCCTGTGTAGGGTTTCCAAGAAGCAACTGGTGAATTTGAACTGCTGACCAAGCAGTTCAAACTGACTTTGCAGTCCAGTGCTTAGCCTACAGCACCACACCAGGACTCCAAAACAGTAGTAGTAAAGTTTTAAAGTAAGGGCTAGCTGGGGTATGAAAGGAAAGAAAATTCAAATATTAAAAATAAGAAAGATGATTAATATTGGTTTCCTTTGCCAATAATTGTAAAATAGACACTTGAGTGGGATATAAAGGAATGTCAAGAAACATGATTAGAGAAAGCTTGTAAGCCTGTCTTCAGCCTATAACTAACTGGAATACCTAAAAGGGGTTCTAGAACTTGCCCAGTGAAATAGGCCTCTTGCAGAGGCTTTGCAGTGTATAGGACCTCAAGTGGAATCCTGAGCCCCATCCAGAACATTCTGAGGTGGGATAATAGAAAGGAAAAGCAGAGGAGCCTGGAACAGCTAGAGTGACAGAAGATACATCTTCAAAGAAAGACCATCAGGAAAAACCCAAAACAAAAATGTCAGCATGACTGTCTACTACAAGAATAAGCAAGTTGTTTGCCAGGAAACCATCAAGGCAAGCAATCAAGTTTCATCAGGACAAACTCCCCTCTAAGATTGAAACTCAAAGGGAACACAAAAGCATACATGTAAGCTTGATAACGAACACAGTGGTCTACTGGTGAGTGAAAGAGGGGGGAAGGCAGCTATGAAGAAATGGGCTGAATTCAACTACGGTCCATAGACTCCCATTGACCTGGAGATGAGAGAGAGAAGAGGAAGGGCTGATTTATCCAAAGTGTGGTGAGACCTGGGGACACCTGAGCCCATGGACAAGTACATAGCCACATAGGGCTAGAGCTGAGAGTGTAGCATCCAGCTGATATGAAGTGAGGGGAGATGCACAAGAACACCCAAACTTGCAGATAGTACCCATTTGAACTAGCCTCGATGTCTTGATAATCAGAACTCCACTAGAGGAATATTTAAAATTTAAAAAAAAAAATTGATAAAGGAAATGTGGGTAAATTGCTACAATTTGATGAACTTGACCTATACACATGGAGGCAGTAACTCTAAATACCAACACAGAGGAAAGGAGTCTTCACATCAAGTATCAATGCTATCTGTTCTGTACACAGGGTAGATAGGGGCAGGCAACTTAGATACTGGCTACCTAAAATGAGAGGGCAATTAAGACATGAAGTGACTGGCTTACAAGTTTTCAAGAGGGAGTTTATATTAAGAGTGTGTGGGGGAAGAAAGAGTCTCCACTGAATAGTTTCCATCTTGTCTAGATTGGTCTGGTTAAAAGAGATGGGGATAAGATTCTTATGATTCAATAGTGAGTAATAGTTATCTTGATTAATTGTGACTGTCACAACTGTAAAAGTAAAAGTTTTGTATCAAAAACAGGGTATTAGTTAATCTTACAGTCCAGAACCAAAGGGCCCTGGGACCATCAAGGGAGAAGAGCACAAGCGGAATGCAAGACCTTATCCAGAGAAGCTGCAACATCAGAGATGGAGGCAGAGATGGGGACATGGAGAGAGGGAGCAGCTGAGGACTCTAGATTCATGGGAAGAGAGGGACTAAGAGCTGGTGGCCAGGAGACAGGCTTGCAGAATGTGCCCTTTGGTAGTGTAAATTATTATATATGCCTGAATGTTTAAGAAAAAAGAGCTAAAGTGAATAGAGAGAAATACTGTTAACTGATAGTACATGGAGGGGATTATAATCACTGTAATGAAACAAAATGTATGATTTGTTGAATGTATAACTGATGATCTGGCCTGTAAACTTTCACTCAATTCACAATAAAAACTTAAAAAAAGAAAACTTTTGCCCAAAATTTACACCACCCAGGGACCTCCCAGGGACTGTGGAGAGTTATTTTTGTAAATAATAGAATTTTGCCCCTAGCGCTGGTCCTTCCCACTGACCTATCTCCCTTGCTCCCTGCAGAGATCCCTTCTTGCATCAACTTCTTTCTCTATCCTTTTTGAAGTTGTCAAAGGATGTGGTAGTGGTAGTGGTGGTACTATGGGAATTTGTGGAAGAGGTTGTGTACATTACTTGGGGGAACAAGCAACTTTTTGAGAGAGTACCAAGAGATATGAAGAAAATTGAGATTGTTCACTTTCCCTATGGGTCTGTAGGCTGGAGTATTTTATTTGAACAGGCATACCCACTTGGTTTGTAAAACAAAAGTAGACAATCATTTTTTCCTATGCTCTATTTTAGTTGAGTATTTGGAAGTCCTGAGTATAGGAATTCCTTCATAGGATAGGGACTCAGAGTGGGTAGGAAGCTTACTAGATGATTAAACTACTGTAAACTATGTTATCCATACAAAAAACTAAGGTAAAATTTTATTTTGATTTTTTTATTGATTT
>NW_006408631.1:6624052-6630287 GCF_000296735.1 Chrysochloris asiatica
TGATCTCTTGACTGCTGTTTCAGCAATTAAAGACTATAATTACACACAAAAACACTTCACTAAAAATATTTTAGTGTTTATAGTATTTCATAATAAAGAAAGTTCAATTTAAAAAAATAAAACATAAGAAAGAGTTGTACTTCGCCTTGAGAATAAGTAGTGCTTTCCTAGATTCCTTTGTGAATCTCTGTAAAACAGAATTGCCCTAGAGTAGAACTGGGTAAAAAGTAGATGAACTGAATACTAATAAAGCATGACTAAATTTTACTAAATCAATGGAGTATACATTTGGCCCAGATTGGATTTTTGTACAGAGGATTCATAGAAATTGAGTTTAATCTTAATGTCATAGAATACTAATATGCTCATTTGAGCCCATGAAAAGATCTATAGTGCTCAGAATTAACTTGCTTACTTCAAATTTCTTAAAAATTTAGGATTCTGACTCATTGAAAAACCCCAGAGAGCTATAGGGCTTAAGGTTGTAGATTAGGATGAACTCATCATCTGCAAGTACTTTTTCACATAAATACTTTGGATTTCAGGTATCTTTCCCAGTGTCTCCTCTGCACATTTCCAGAAAATTTCTCCTCATAATGATATGTGAAATAATGATTTTAAAAAATTTTTTTAACATTTCATTTAACTGAAGGCAAGTGTGGCTGATGGTAAAAAAATCTAAAGGAAACCTAGTCAAGCCTAGTGAAAAGATTAGTCAAAAGGCTGAGCAAATGTAGTTTGATTAAGCTATGAGAGCTAACTTTAAATAATCTGAACAGGATGGTGGTGATTAGCAAGGATTAACATAAACTCAGTATGACTGCTGCAATAAAGAATACCTTTCAAAATTACTTCAAAATGGACCTACAGCGATATTCTCTTAGGGCAGTGGATCTCAACTTTGAATGCTGAAATAAATTAAAGAAGACTCAAATAAAGAAGTGCTAATTTGTGTACATGAATGCTAAAACTCAGTATTACTATGATGTCACTTTGCCACAATTTGATCTAAAAATCCAATACTATCCCAATAAAAAGTCCAGCATTTTTTTCATTGTTTTGGTGGAAATGGACAAATTAATACCCAAATTCATTTTGGGAATTATGCAGAGCCTGGAATAGTAAACAGCTTTGAAAAGTTGAAGCACTTACACTAATTTTTAGAATTATTCTGCAGAGTCCTAGTATGGCATCTTGGGTAATGAGCTGGAATGCAAAGTCGACAGTTCAAGCTCATCAACCATGTCCTAGAAACCCTATACAGGGTTGCTATGGTTCAGAACCGAGTTGATTGCAATTAAAAACAACAACAAATTATATAAAGGTTCTGGTATGATGCTGTAAGATAAGCACTAGACTGCTAACCAAAGGTCAACAGTTCAATCACTCTTCAGAAATCTTATATAGGGTTGTTATGAGTTAGAACTGGCTCAATAATACTTAATAACAACAACAATATAGTCATTGTTGTTGCTATTAAGTGTTGTTGTGTTAAGTATTGTTGGTGCTAAGTGCCTTGGGCCACTTCTGACTCATAGTGAACCTGTACAGTGTTTCCAAGAAGCAGCTGGTGGGTTTGAACCACTGACCATGTGGTTAGCAGTCCAGTGCTTATCCTACAACCAGGAGTTCCATAGTAAGTAAAAATGTGATGCCCATGGGAGGATGTTATTGGCTTATTTGAATAATTTTGTGGACAAATAGGAAAGGCAAAACTTGTTAGATTGAGGACTGGATGTAGTGTGTACATTATTCAGCTAATAAAGGAACTAGAAAGATGGGAATCCTTTCCTGCTGAATGGGGGACATATTTAGCAAGAAAAAGGCAACTTATGGTTATACCCTTTGGATCTCATGAGACTCAAAGCTGATAAGTAGTACTTGGTCTTGAATCTTTGTTTGGGCCTTATAAGCATTTTGAAAATCATTAAGACTGAACATGTAGAGGAACTGGAACTCTCTTGCAATATTGATGGAAATATTAAATGCAACAACTACTTGCAAAACTGGTTGGAAGTTTCTCAGGAGTCCTGGTGTGGTTCTGTGGGTTAATGTGCTAGACTGCTAAGCCGTTTGAACGGCAAAGTTGTCAGTTCAAGCTCACCAGCTGCTCTTTAGAAACCCTACACAGGATTGCTATGGGTTGGAACCAACTTGACGGCACTTAACAACAACATCATACGATTTAGTCATCTCACTTACAGGTACTTACCAAAGATAAATGTAAGTGCATGTCTATTCAGATTGTGTATATAAATATTTGTACGGATTTAACTAAAACTTCCATCAACATGTAAATAAGTATTAAAATTATGGTATAGTTATACAATCTAATGCTGACTATGGTGGTGGTTGGGCACTGGGGAGTCAATTCCGATTCATAGGGTTTCTGAAGAGTGGCTGGTGAATTTGAATCACCAACCTTGTGATTCAAACCAACCTTGAGGTAGAGTGTTTGTCCTATGGCCCCATAGCTACCCTCTATGGAGTTCCGGAAACTTTTTAAATCTTCACAAGAACAGAAAGCCTCATGTTTCTTCTGTGAATTATTTGGTAGGCTTCAAACATGGACCTTGTGGTTCACAGTCTAGTGCTTATCATATGGCACCACCATGCTCCTTCACCTTAAAATTGTTGTTGTTGTTGTTAAGTTCCATCAAGTCAGTTTCAACTCATAGTGTCCTTTCCAAGTAATGGCTGATGAATTTGAACCACTGGCTTTGCAGTTCAAACTGACCTTGTGGTCCAGTGCATTATTTCACAGTGTCACGCCAAGACTCTCCCTTAAGATTACATCCTAGAAAATTCTATGGTGCTGTTCTACTCTGTCTCTTGGGGTTGCTATGAGTCAGAATCAACTGAATGGCACCCAACAAAACACGCTCTACTCATGCCACACCTACCACTGGAAATCACATTTACACCGGTTCTGTTCACTCGGTAAGTAGTCCATATTTCACATCATAGAGTGCAAGAGAACTTTCAGTAGACGATTTCTAGAAATGATTAAATACCATCTTGATACTTGGCCAATAAACAAATAAACTGATTGATTGAAATCTCATTTCAGCATTGATTTGTATAACTTGAACCAGATAAACCTGCTCTCTTGGGAGGTTAAAATGGATTGAAATTAGAAATGTCATATGACTCAAAATAACAAAAAGGGAAGGAAGGAAAGCACTAGAAAAGGTAAACGTAAAGAGAAAATGGCAGGCAAAGGGAAGGAACAATCCACAGATGCTATTCCAGGTCATAAATGTCCATTGGAAAGAATCAGATGTTTCCTAAATGACTATTAATGGGAACTTCAAATCAAATCATTTCATATAGGTGATCCATTATTGATTAAGATTGTTCTAAGTTATTTTATACTGTTTTGTCACTATTGTTGTGCTTGCTTCTATAAATCACATATTTTGCAAGAGACATTCGCTGCTTTCCTTTATCTTTTATGGAATGGAAGAACTATAGACACATGTTCTGTGGAACCATAAATGGAATTATCCTGTAGCTCTTTCAAGAGGTCCTTTTACATGGTTGTTAAACAGAGAAGCACTGAGTGATTAAGGTTTAGGCCCTGATGTGGAACTTAGAAATGTAATGTCCTTGAGCTCTGGGATGACAGCTATTTTTTCTAAAACTGCTAGCACACTGGGACTAATCAGTGAGTCAATGAAAAATGCACACATGCACATGCATTCATATACATACACACACAACCTTCCAATAGCTGCCCATGCTGTTGTTGCTGTTCTTGTTGTTGTTAAGTGCTGCTGAGTTGGTTCCAACTCATAGTGACCCTGTATAGGGTTTCCAAGGACCAGCTAGTGAGTTTGAACCATCAACCTTGAGTCTCAAACCAATCTTTCAGTCAAGTGCTTATCCTGCAGTGTCATACCAGGAGGCATTAACAATATTTTCTTGAAGTTGGTACGTTTCTATGGACATCTACTGTTATGGTCCATTACTTATGAATTCCTGTAAAATAACTATGCTCAAGTTTCTTTACCAAACAGTGCTGTTATTGCTACAGAGTCAGTTATAACTCATATTGACCCTGTATAGGGTTTCTGAGGAGCAGCTTTTGGGTTTGAATTGATGACCTTGCGGTTAGCAGTCCAGTGCTTATTCTACAGTACCACACCAGGATTCCAAATTGGGTAGTGTTAAGATTTAAAAAAAGAAATTCCTCTTCAAGCCTTGAAAAGATTTCTCTTTGTCTATCATGGAAAAGAACGTTCTTGGGATTGGTATGGGTCATGGATTCCTCTGATTACACTGAATGGGATTTGAACTTATCTAGGGTGTGAGTTTATTATACATATATATCACCTCTTGTTTTATAAATAATAGCAAGGAACTTATCAATGACAAGAGTCAGGCTGTGTTAATCAGAAATTTTCAGACATGATCACAGCAATTGCATGCAATCGCATGATTTCCACAAGCTGAGTTAGAAATAATAATGCAATCAATGACACTAAAAGCATAACTTCATATGTTACATATATGGAACGTGTTGGAAAAACTAGACTCACTTGACTAAACTATAGGAGTGATTTGATTTCTGGCTCAGAGCTACTCCATGTGATACAGTAGAACTTCCTCATAAGATTTGCTTGGCTGTAATCTGTAAAGAAGCAAATCTTCAGTTCTTCCTCCCAAGAACTAGAGGGTAGGTTCAAACTGCTAACCTTTTGGTTAGTAGCTGAGTGCTTAACCACTGAACCACCAGGCCTGTATGTGTATCTATATCATATATGCATCCATGTCATTCTGCATGAATTTTTTTGTAACACTAAAATTTATTTTATTCTTCCTTCATTTTAGGTACTTTATGGTTAAAATGAAGGAGCTCTGGTAGCGTAGTGGTTACGAATCGGGCTGTAAACCGCAAGGTCAGCAGTTCGAAACTACCAGCTGCTCTGCGGGAGAAAGATGAGGCTTTCTACTCCCGTAAAGATTTACACCCTCGGAAACCCTGTACAGGGTCGCTATGAGTCGGTTCTGACTCCACGGCACATAACAACAACAACATGGTTAAAATGGAGTCCTGGTGTACTGGACTGATAACTATTAGGCCGGTGGATAAAACCCACCAGCTGCCCTTGGGAACCAGGGTCTCTATGAGTAGAAACCTTGATGGCACGCAGCAGCAGAAAAAATGATTAAAATACTTTTTGTATCTTGTTGAGTTAAATCTGTCCTTCACATATTGTTGTGTTTGTTGTTAAGGGCCATCAAGTCAGTTCCAACCCATAGCAACTCTGTACAGGATTTCTGAAGAGCAGCTGATGAGCTTGATGAGTCTTTTGGTCTTTAAAGTGACTTTGCAGTCTAGTGCATTAACCCACAGCACCACACCAGGAGCCCAGATAAAGTATCTTCAGTTTAATTACATAAATGTATTTGTCTTTTTTTTCTTCTATCCATTAGATTATTTTGAACCTCTCTTTTTTTGTCAACTATTTGATTTTTCAGTCTCATCTCTGCTACTATTTCTAATTTGTTTCTGAGTTCTGTGATTGTTTTTGATGCTCAATTATGTTTTCTTTACTCTGAAATCTCCCAACTTCCATCCCATTGTAATAAATATTTTTGTCTTGGACTATTATTTCCTGATTTAAAATTTTATGAAATTCTACAAGAGTCCTGGTGTGGCGTTCTAGGATAAGTATTATACTGCTAATCACAAGGTTGTTGTTAAGTGCCATCAAGTCGGTTCCGACCCATAGTGACCCTGCACAGGGTTTCTGAGGCTGTAAATCTTTATGGGAGCAGAAAGCCTCATCTTTCTCCCACGGAGGGCAGATAGTTTCAAACTACTGACCTTGTGGTTCACAGCCTGATTCATAGTCACTACTCTACCAGAGCTCACAAGGTAGGAAGTTCAACCCACTAGTCACTCCTTGGAAACCCTATACAAGATTACTATGAGTCACAACCAACTCCACAGCACTAACACTAAATAGCAAACAAAACCAGTGGTTAAAACCTACCAGTATCTCCATGGGAGGCAGACTGAGTCACTATGAGTTGGAACTGACTTAACAGCAATGTTTATATATATGGAGCTCTCTCAGGTAGTTGTTAGAAGTCAGCCTACTGGCCTCAAGACCAGCAGCTTGAAACTACCAACTGTTCTACAAGAGAAAGATGTGTCTTTCTACTCCCATAAAGATTAAAGCCTCGGAAACTCTATGCAGGGTCACTATGAGTCAGAACTGACTCC
>NW_006408631.1:6630387-6636141 GCF_000296735.1 Chrysochloris asiatica
GAGTCACTATGAGTTGGAACTGACTTAACAGCAATGTTTATATATATGGAGCTCTCTCGGGTAGTTGTTAGAAGTCAGCCTACTGGCCTCAAGACCAGCAGCTTGAAACTACCAACTGTTCTACAAGAGAAAGATGTGTCTTTCTACTCCCATAAAGATTAAAGCCTCGGAAACTCTATGCAGGGTCACTATGAGTCAGAACTGACTCCACGACACGTATCCACCACCACCATATATGTTGTTAAGTGCCATCAAGTCAGTTCTGACTCATAGAGACCCTGTATAGGATTTCCAAGGAATGACTGGTGAGCTTTAACCACTGATCTTGCAATTCAAAATGACCTTGCAGACCAATGCATTAACCCACAGTGCCACACCAGGACTTTCTCTATATATACATATATTTATATGAAGTCACCATGAACATTTCTCCTTTGTTCTATGAATTATTCGTTATTTTTTTTTCCAAATTGACTTTTGAAGTTAATAGTAGAAGGTACACTCCTTTCTTGTGTAGTTTCTGGTGACTTTTTTGTTGTTGTTTTGCAATTTCAATTTTGGGTTGTTGTTTTCATTGTTGTTATTCTAGGTGTTAGTTGATGAGGGAAATTCTGTGCTCTAACTACACTCTACCATGTTTACTGAGAAATCTCAATAGGTAGTATTCTTATTCGACAGATGAGGAAAGTGAGTCTCAAGGAAGTTAAATAACTCTCTTGAGATTGCACACACATAGGAGAGAGGGTACAACAAATGGACTGCTGGAGCAAGATTTTAACTGCTTTCTTTTAGTCAAGTGAGTCTAGTTTTCCACTCTTACTTTCTGTATGTAGTTATGTTTGTAATAGTATTTTAGAAGTCACAGAGCAACAACAACAACAACACATAGTGATTAAGTTTTCTTCCCACTCCCAAAAGGGAAGAAAATTCACATCAGATTTCTCCACATCATTATTCAGAGCCAGAAGAAAGGAGCAATATATGTGAAGATCTGAGGAAAATAGAATGCTCCCACTAGCCCAGGACATCATTAAGAAACATCTCAAAGAATGCAATATATGAGTCTTTGGAAAAACGTGATTAAACAAACAAAAAGTCTCACTCTATGTCAAATACACTCAATGAAGAGCTGAATCACAATAAGCATTTCAGAAGATGAAAAGTCATGCTAAAAAAGTCTGGTGATAAATGCTACTAAAAATAATAAAAAATTCAAATAAATTAAAATATAAATTTAAAACAAATTTTTCCCAAGAAGTAATTCCATATACATGCAGGAAGATCATTTTGTTTCTAACAGCAGGTGACTCAAAGTAGACTAGTTGCAAATTGTTAAAAATATAAAACTTCGAATAAGCTCAAAACAACAGTAGATGTTGCAGCATAACTTAATAAGCAATTTGCTAATTGCTAATTGGTGCTGGCAAAACTGGAAATCCATTTGCAGAAAAATAAAACAAGACCCTTATCTTACACCATTTGCAAAAACAAAGTCAATGTAGTTTAAATACTTAAATGTTAAACCTAGAACTGTAAAGATCACCAGTGAAAAAAACAGAGACAAACTTGGATACTCTAATTCATAGTATAAATACATGTCAAGCATAATTAAAAACACAAAATAGTAAAAGACAAAATAGATGCCTGGGACCCTCCTAAAAATTAGACACTTCCATGCATCAAAATATTTCACCAAAAGAGTAAAAAGAAATCTCACAGACTGGGGCAATTTTTTGCAATGACATCTCAGACAAGGAACTAATCCTTAAAATATACGGAATAGTACAACACCTCAACAAAACAAACATAACTAACCCAATTTTAAAAATGGGCAGAGGACATGAACAGATACTTCACCAAGCCAACAAACATTTGAAGAAATGTTCGTAGAGCGAAGTAGAAAACATGAACAGACCTACAACAAAAGAAGAAATTCATCAGGTCATTATAAAACTCCAAGAAACGAATTCCAGACCCAAACACTCAGAAAATAGTTCACACCAATTCTACTCAAACTATTTCAGATCATAGATGGAAAACACCTGAATACATTTTATGAAGCGAGCATAACCCTCATACTAAAACTAGGCAAAAAAATCACTAAAAAAGAAAATTAAGGAACAATATCCGTTATGAACATAGATACAAAACTTCTCAACAAAATCTTAGCCAATGGAATTCAGCAACAACAACAAAATACATCTTGACCAACTGGGATTCATACCAGGAATGCAATGATAGTTCAATATTAGAAATACAATCAATGTAATCCACCACATAAATAAAATAAAGAAAAAGAATTATATGATCATATTGATTGATACAGGAAAGGCATTTGAAAAAATCCAAAATCCATTCCAAATAAATATACTAAAAAGATAGGAATAGAAGGGAACCGTCTCAACTTAACTAAGGAGATACTTAATGGCACTTAATAACAACCATAACAACATACAAAAACAACAGCCAACATTATTTTCAAAGAAAAAAAGTTGAAAGCTTTCTCTTAGTGAATGGGAAACAGACAAGAATGCCCAATTAAAAATTGGGCAGAGGACATGAATAGACCACCAAAACCACAAACATATGAATAAGTGTTCACAATCATTAGCCATTGTTGTTGTTAGAGAGATGTAAATCAAAACAGCAATGAAATACAATCTTAACACAGCATTAATAGCAAAATTAAAAAACAAACAAAAGATGAAAACAACAAATGCTGGTGATGGTGTTGACAGACTGGGACCCTCCTACATTGCTGATTGGACTAGAAAATGGTTCAACCACTGTGGTGACGCTATAGTGCTTTCTCAGAAAGTTGGTAATAGAAATATGGTCTGGCCTACCAATCCGTCTATTTATTATATATCCACAAGGAATAAGAGGCATGACACACCCATATTCATTGCAGCACTATTCACAATAGCAAAACGATGGAGGCAGCATAAATGTCAATCAATGTAAGAATGGATAAACAAATCCTGGTACATGGACAAAATGAAATACTATGCAACACTGAAGAATAACGATGAATCTATGAAACACCTACGATGAATCTATGAAACACCTCATAACATGAATGAACCTGGATGACATTGTGCTGAGTAGATTTATTCAATCACAAAAGGACAACTATTTTATGAGACCACTATTGTAAAAACTCAACAAGAGTTTTACATGAAAGTTTTCATGCTAAAAGACACATTATTTAATGGTTACCAGAGGTAGAAGGAAAGGGAGAGTAATTTGCTGACTAGACGGTAAACATAGGTAAACTTGGGTGAAGGGGAGGGCAATATACACCAAGAGAGAGGTTGGCAAAAGAATGACGAATACACAGAGAGGTTTGCAAGGGTTAAAGAGGATAGAGGTAAATAGTGTTATATATTTACCTTGAAACAGTAGTATTCTACAGGTAAATACATGGACAGATGTACTAGCTGAATAGCTATGGAAGGAGTAGTGGGAGTACACTTAAATATAAAAGGATTTGAAAGAGAATATTTGTATATGGTTATTTATCTTTGCTGCAATCACACCTATGAATGTGGTGTTGATGCATACAGCAGACAAAATGGTGAAAAGACCGTAAAAATTATTAAACTTTAGGCAATGAGTTCCTAAGTGAGGTCCAATGAGTCTGGGGCCTCAGGACCATACTCTCAGGGGACACCATGGTCAATTGTGATAACATAATCCACAAAGACAATATTCATCCTACTTTGGTGAGCAGCATCTGGGATATTAAATGCTCATAAGTGATCATCAAAGATGCAACTATTGACATCTCTATGTGCATAAGAAAGAAAAGCAATGGGAATTAAAGAGACTGGGAATCAATTAGTCCAATGCACCAATGGAACATGTGAACATCTGTCTCCATGACCCTAAGACCAGAAGAATGAGATGGCACCTGGCTCCTACTACAAATCACTCTGAAAGGGATCACATTAAAAGTTCCTAGACAGAGTGGAAGAATGTGGAACAAAACTCAAAATTCTTTTTTTTTTTAAAAAAAAGACCAAGTTTGCTGTTCAGAAAGGGACTAGAGGAACCTGAGACTGTGACCATTGGCCACCTGGAATAGAACTGATACTCACGGACCAATATTCAGCCATAAATTCAACTTTCACTTCTTGTCATAGGTAGTTATAAAAATATGCTGCTCAAATATTCTACTGTGGAGGTGATAGTTCATTAGCATCTCTAGCTGTTGCCCTTATGGATCAAAGACCACATTTTCACCAAGACAGGGCTTCCCATGGAAATGATTGAGCATGGTGGAGTTCTAGTGTATATATAGTCTTGGAATAGTGACACTTTTGTAATAGTGACTTTGAATTCCTGGTGTGGCACTGTGGGCTAATGTGTCAGACGACAAAGTCATTTGAACTGCAAGGTTGGTGGTTCAAGCTCACCAGCTGCTCTTGGAAACCCTATACAGGGTCACGATGGATCAGAATCCACTGGAGGGCACTTAACAACAACAACACAATAGTGACTTTAGCTTAAGTACTCCCTTTCAATCTGAAGAAAACTTTCAGACTGTATTGCATCCTTAGACTTTTCGCACCCAGTCTTTTTTCTCTCTTCCTCTCCTGTCACAGACATAGACCTGCATTGTGATCCAAAGGCTACTGCTTACCTTCCTTTGTCTCCTTTCTCAGTTCTCCCATTAACTCTTTCGAATATTTAAAGAACCCTGGGAATCACTTTTTGGTGGAGCATATTTAATACCTATACACTAACAGCAAGAATCCCTGGTGGTACAATAGTTAACAGCTTGACTGCTAACCAACAAGTTGGCAGTTCAGAAACACCCAGTCATTCCATGAGAGAAAAGACATGGAAATCTGCTCCCATAAGGTTTACAGCCTAGAAAACCCTCTACTGTGGTTGTCCGCGGTGGAGTCAGTTCTGACTCATAACAACCCTGTATAGGGTTTCCAAAGAGTCACTGGTGGGTTTGAATTGACAACCTTGCAGTTACCATGGAAGTATCATTATGTTACATGGGGCTGCTATGATTTTAAATTGACTTTGTGTCAAAAAATAACAACAAAACATTAATAGCTAAGAACATATCTCCAGTTCTAATCCCACACTTAAAATTCATATATAAATGCTTTCTCTACATCTCCTTTTGTATCGCTCGAATGCATTTCAAATTAAACATGTCTCAAATTAGGCTCCTTATTTTGGCATACACACATATTCCTCTAAAGCAATTCTTGCCTTGTGCAACAGCACCACCATTCATCCAAAGCTCTCTTTCTTACATATCTTACTTTTCCCCCTGGTCTTACCTCTAGTACTCATTAAGCTATTTAGAATGGCTGCTGTGTCTGCTATGAACAACCAACTTCCAGTCTTGGTCCTCTCTGATTCTATTATCAGAAAAGGTTCTGCACAATCTGGGTCTACCATATCTTTACCAGCTTTATTACAGTCATTCACCCATTGCTGCAAACTTCCTTCAAGTCACTAGATAAAAACCTCATGTTTGTTCAGTGGCTCTGAGTATTTGCAGATGCTTTTTATCTGCTTGTATTATCTCTGTAACTAAAACATTTACAGATTTTTTCAATTGAAACATAAAGCTGTTTACTCAGTAGGGTTCCCTCCCAAATCTGGCTATCAAAGTTACTGTTAGTGTTGTTAAGTGTCTTCAAGTCGGGTCTAACCCATAGCTACCCTGCATAGGGTTTCCGAACAGTGGCTGGTGAGTCTGAACCGCTGATCTTGTGGTTCAAA
>NW_006408631.1:6636491-6651430 GCF_000296735.1 Chrysochloris asiatica
TGTGGTTCGCAGCCCGATTGGTAACCACTACGCTACCAAAGCTCCTTACTATACTATACAGACCTTAATTACAACATTCCTAATATCTACTACACTCTATCTCTGTAGCTATATTTTAAGACTTTAAAGGGCAGACCAGGTGTTATTAGTCTTTGACTATTCAGTTCTTTGAATAGTGCCTTCCTCACAATAAGTGTTCAAATATTGATGGAATTAATTAATCAATGAAGAGATTTACTATTGCTTGGACTCTTTTTAGAAATGTATGCTGACTCCTAATTATAACAGAGCTTTTTAAATATTTTTAAACAATCTGATTAACAGATTTTGTTGGCTTCATCAAAACACTTAAGTGCATGTGAAGGGTTGAGATCATAATTTGAAACAAAGCTCTAGACTAAATTTATTGTTTTCTTATGTAGGAAAGTGCTATAGTTGGTAGATAAAAAGCCATTTGAGCAAAGCCAAGTCCTGTTACCACAGAGGTTCTTGTGGAGAAGATGTGCTGGGTTCAGAAGTAAGACTACAGTGATGACAGTGTTAAAACACATTTTGTGTTAGATGCAAGTATGATTTTTTATATTGCTTACAGAAATGGAATGGGTTCACGTCAACTGTAAAAGAGTGTTCAATGGAATGAGTCTGACCTTCTGAGCAAGAGGCTATCACTGATTGGTTAGCTTTCTGAGGTGTGCCCACTGAAGCAAGGTTTCACTGATAGATTAGACAGATTTAAGGCCATGTTTGGTGTTTTCTTCTAACCATGTTCTGTAGTCCTGGTGTGGCGCTGTGGACTAATGCGTCAGACTGCAAAGTCATTTGAACTTCAAGGTCGGTGGTTCAAGCTCACCAGCTGCTCCTTGGAAACCCTATATGGGGTTGCTATGGGTCGGAATCCACTAGGCAGCACTTGACGGCAACAACATGCTCTGTAACTGCCAGTTATTGATAAAACAGAGTCATATCCACTTGAAGTAGATGTTTGTTGTAATGGCTATAGAACAATCAGTCTTTTATTAGGCTTGTGATGGGTTATTTTATTCTCATATATTATTTCTTACGGTCTGATTGCTTGTCCAAGTCAATAAATGTTAGCATCTGTGGTATACTTCAGTCCAACAAAACAATGGATACTTCCATGCCTGCTCCTGCAATCCACTGACTGAATACAGTGAAAGGAAAATAGATCATAAGTTTCCTCACAAGTGTCACATCTTGGTGTCCACATAGACTCCTTTTAAGGTTTACCTTTGGCTTGGATAGATGAAATCAATAGGAATATTAATGCAAAGAATTATCTGACTTGAGGACTGTACATAAGACTCTAGTACATTTTTTCAAGTCGTTTAAATCATGTCATGTGATCTTTGAAAGTTATAACTCAGAAACTCATGTTTGCAGAAACAGTTAATTTGAAAGTCTTTTCAAATAAAGCATTGAAAGCAATCAAAACAAGTGAGCCTATGTGTATTTAGCCTATTTGTTAGTCACTTTTCATATATTATCAATTATTCTACAAAACCACTAAGTTAGTCAGGTATTCTTATGTTCATTACATATAAAAAGTTTGTAGTGTAGAGAGAGTAAGTAAATGACTCAATGCCATAAAGCTAATTGGTGACAAAATTAGAATTTGAAACAAGGTCAATCTGTTTACCTAGCCAGAGATATTATCCCTCTCTGTATCTTACTCATAAGGAGTTCTGGTAGCATAGTGGTTACAAATCGGGCTGCTAATCTCACGGCCAGCAGTTTGAAACTACCAGCTGTTCCACGGGAAAAAGATAAGGCTTTCTGCTCACGTAAAGATTTACAGCCTCGGAAACCCTGTACAGAGTTGCTATGAGTCGGAACCGACTCCACGGCACATATTAACAACAATCTTACTTATTACCCATAGGGAAATTTAAGTCTCTCCACTGTGAAGAAACCAGTATGGAAATAACATGTAATGGAAATCAGAAAAATCACCAGTCTTTTTGATATAGAAAACAAATCATACAAAATATGTAATAGATTGGACCCTGTAGGGAAACAACTTATGTTCCAAAATGACCAAGCCAAGGTCACCTCTTACTTATATCTCCTGTCCCTTCTCCATGCTCCTGCTATCTACTGGGCACCTTTGACAGTCCTACCTCTCCTAGTTCCACATACCACCCTTAACTTACCCTTGTGACTCCCTCAAGATAGAGAAAGACCCCAATCCTTCCAACGGAGTAAAACTTCATGATCTAGGCAGCCTCCACGGGACACAGCTGTGTTTCATCCTTTGCAGATTAAATTAGCTTGTTGGTAAACCATCTCCTTCATTCTCTTTTATTCTCTTTTCTAAATTAAATTAATGTCTCTCAGAATGGGTTCTAACCATATTTTCAATCTCTTGGTACCTATGTACTAAGAAGGCTTTTCCCTTCTTGGCCTGATACCCAACAGGACCCTTCTCCACTGACTATTTTATTTCTTTATGTATTTTTATAGTTACTCACAGAACAAAAACAAATCTTATATTTTAGAAAATTACAGTTTCCATATTCTTGTTCTAACTCATACTCACATGCTATACAAAAGTCACACTACAAAAGAGTATGGTGTAATTCAGTCCCAGTTCCGGTGGATATCCAGAAACAACTACTTCAACATTGTTGTTGTCAGGTGCTGTCCAGATGGTTCTGACTCATAGAAACCCTGTATAGGGTTTCCAAGGAGTTACTGATGTATTTGAACTGCCAGCCTTGTTGTTCAAACTGACCTTGTGTCCAATGCATCATCCTGCAGCGCCACACCAGGACTCCAACATGGTTACATTAAAAACAAGTTAGTTGTTTTTAAACATTAAAAACAAGTAATTAAGCCCTATCTGTCTATGAAGCACATTTTTTAAATGACTGAAATAAACACTTATGAATCTAGAAATCTTTTAAAGTATCTACCTATTGAGGTTTTCTGTGAGCTATATATAATTGTTGTTGTTGTTGTTAGGTGCCATCGCTTCAGTGCCGACTCATAGCGACCTTATGCAGAATGAAACACTGCCCGATCCTGGGCCAACCTCACTATCGTTGCCACACTTGAGCTCATTGATGCTACCACTTTGCCAATCCATCATGCAGGAGGTCTTCCTCTTTTTCTCAGACCCTCCACCCTACCAAACATGATATCCTTCTCCAGCTACTGGTCCCTCCTGACAACAAGCACTTAAAACAAGGGCAGCTGTTGTTAAGTACCATTGCATCATTTTTGACTCATAGTGACTATAAAATTTCTGAGGGTTTGAACTACCAACCTTGTGAAATACCTACAGCCACATCAGGACTCCAAAACAAGGGTAAGGGCATAAAAATGTAGAGAAAAAAATGAATTAACTTATTTTTTACCATGCATGTCATGATCCTGTTCACTAACACTAGGTGAATTACATATTCACTCTGTTGTTGTTGTTAAGTCCTGATTCATAGCGACCATAGACAGGGTTTCTGAGGAGCAGCTGGTGGATTGGTGGGTTTGAACTTCTGACCTTGTAGTTCACAGTCCAGTGCTGATCCTACAGCGCCGCACCAAGAGTCTACATATTTACTCTAGTTCTTTTAAATTCACTTGAATGTTGAATACTTAGTGTTGCTCTTAATATAAGTTGAAAAGCAAATCAAGTTATTGGAAGAAACACAACTTTGCTTGATACCAATCCAATAAACCAATTTATTTTATGTATGTATTCAGAATAGAACATTGAGTAATAGCTTTAAAAGTGGACTTATAAAAGGAGGCCCCAGATAAGCAAAACACTGTTACAGAATAAGAACAAAGTAGGAGGCCTCACACTTCCTATGACACAGCCATAGCAGACAAAACAACCTGGTACTGAATAATAGATTCATAGATCAATGGAACAGAATTGAGAATCCAGAAGTAAATCCATACACTTATGGATAACTGATCTTTGAGCAAGAGCTAAGACTCATTAAATGAGAAAGAGATGATCTCTTTAACAAACAGTGCTGGCAAAACTGAATGACCATTTGCAGAAAAATGAAATAGGACCCATATCTCACTCCATGCACAAAACTGAATTAAAGATGGGTAAAAGACCTAAATGTAGAACCTAAAACTACAAAGACTATCAAAGAAAAAAGTAGGGACAAACTGAGAGGACCTGATAAACCACCTAAACATCAAACATAACTAAAAATGTATAAACAGCAGAAGACAAACTAATTGACTAGAACTTCCTAAAACTTAAATACTTATGATGCACGTTAAAAAGAATTACCAAAGAGGACCCACATTCTGGGGGAAAATTTGTCAATGGTATATCAGACAAGGGATTAATCTATAAAATTTACAGAAAACTTCAACACCTCTACAACAAAAAGAAAAACAATAAAATTAGAAAATAGGAAGAGGAGATGAGCATACACTTCACCAAAAAGACATTCAGATGGCCAATAAAACAAGAAGAAATTTTCATTAACCAATTGCTGTTGTTGTTAGGTGCCAGTTTTGACTCATAACAACCCCATATACAGCAGAACAAATCACTACCTGGTCTTGAACCATCCCCCTCAATCAATGTTATGTTTGAGCTCATTGGTTTAGCCACTGTGTTAGTCTGTCTTGCTGAGGATCTTCCTTTTTTTTTTTTTTTTATTAACTCTCAAATTTATTAAGCATGATGTTCTTCTCTAGTGAATGGTCATTCCTGAGAAGTTACCTTAGAGAAGAAACAATATCTACTTTCATTAATTCCTTCCTATATAGCATCTGAACTCCTGGTGTGGCACTGTGGGTTAATGCGCCAGACTGCAAAGCCATTTGAACTGTAAGGTGGGCAGTTCAAGCTCACCAGCTGCTCCTTGGAAGCCCTATACAGGGTCGCTATGGGCTGGAACAAACTCAACAGCATTTCACAACAACAGCAACATATAGCATCTATTCAATATCCAGATACCTTTAGCATTTCAATATGTATGTACTAACCACAAGTGACAAATACTGCACAGCATATCCAACTTATCATATGAGGGTTCTTTTTTACATTATTTTATTTATTTTTAAATAGCATATTCAAATATAACATGAAACATATAAAATAGACTGAAAGTCTCTCGTACCTGGCTGTGATACCTTGAATTAATTTGATATGGCTTTTCTATTCAATGTCTTCTTAATTTCTTCCAAGTGATTGAGTGGGACCATATAAATAAGGCATACTGGACTCTAAGGTTGGGATTGGTTAGTTATGCCATCTCACTAGGTTTAAAAGAAGTCATTTTAGAAGCAAGACCACCAAGAAAGAAGAGCATAGGTGGAGTGTAAGATCCCTACCTAGTAAAGTGGCGGTAGAAGAGGCAGTGGCAGAGTTGGCAGCTTGGAGAGACAGAGCAGCTGTGGGCTGCCTACAGGCAGGAGGCTGACAGGCAGAATGTGTCCCCTGGGAATTTATAGACTAGCTAAAGGAGCTTGGTTACACTCCTGAGAGCAGGGCAACATGGCTGAGAGGCTGATGACAAAAGTGAGACGTGTCTGCAGACTGGCAGACAAGAGGCATCCCTGACTGGAGAACTGCTACAGCTTGAGTTGTTTCTGATCCTGAACTGTGCCCTGTTCTCTTCCCTAATAAACTCCAAAATCTTAAGTATTGTTATAAGTTCTGTGTGGCATTACAATGGATAATGGAACCCAGATGTGAAGCAGAGAGTGCTGTGGGAGGGATGGTTGGTGTCAGATTAGGGTAAAGAAGATTGTAAGGTGAAGGCACATCTGACCACCATTTCATAGGAATTAGCCTCAGGTTGACTTTGAGTTTGATTTCTTTTCTCCCTGTGAAGCCAAAAGTAGTCAGATAGGACTCCATGCAATTTTTGCATAAGCCCTCCAGTAACCTAGTTCCTACTGGAATAAAACTAATAGCTAATACTCTAATAATTCAAGAAAATTCCTCTGAAACTAAGACCTCAGTATGTTTATTAAAAGTGTCCATCTTTTAGTTCAATATGTTTATCCAGAACAGTCACCTTGAGACACATCCTAGTAAAAATGTTGCTGTTGTATAAAATAAGTGCCATCAAGTTGATTCCTACTCATGGGGTTTTGGGGGAGCAGCTGGTAGATTTGACTGCCTACCTTGTGGTTAGCAGTACAGTGCTTATCCCACAGCATCACACCAGAACCCCTAATAAAATTAGTGAACTTAAAAAATAAAGGTTTGTGGGTTTCCAGGCCAAAAAACCATGACTTATATGGGGAAAAAAATCAGGTCAGCATTACACTTTTTTCAACAATATAACGATTCAACAATGAAAACACTCTCAAGAAACTTAGACTGATGATCTGCCCTGTCAACTTTCTCTCAATTCACAATAAAAACTTAAAAAAAGAAACTTTGAGAAGGAAAAGGCAAATAAAGAATTTTATATCCAGCCAAGTTGTAGTTCAAACATTAAAGTTCTCCAGGACACTTTAAGCGAAACTACTGAAGGATAACTCTCCGTTATCAATGAGATGATTAAGAAATCTAGCAAAAGTATTTTTAGGGAGGATTATTGTTCTTGTACTTCAAACATTAAAGCTCTCCAGGACTCTATTCAAGGGAAACTACTAAAGGATAACTCTCCCTTATCAATGAGATTATTAAGAAATGCAGCAAAAGTATTTTTAGGGAGGATTATTGTTCTTGTTGCATTGATTACTTCACAAGATGACTCCATGTACATATAGTAGAATTGTTCCATAGGGTTTTCAGGGCTGTTACTGTTCTGAAGCAAAAGTCAGGCCTGTCATCTGAGGGATCTCTGTGTGGATTTAACTGACAACACTTTGGCTAGTAGAACTCTTAACCATTTTCACTACTCACAATTGTTGTTACATTCGAGTCCATTGCTGATATGCAAAGGTCATAGGTAGAAATAAAAAGATATCATTTAAAGTTGAAAAAAAAGTTGGAATCTACCTAAGGAATAAGAACACTACAGACATGAAATAGTCATGTAAGAAAGAAAAATTTTTTAAAAACACACATTTCCCCAAACACAAGAAGCATTATAAAAATAAAACTAACAGTTTTATAAAGAGCAGAAAAAAATATACCACTTAGTGAACAACAGCTCCTTGGAGGCCAAGATGGCCAAACTTCATGTCTCATACTTTGGACATATTGTCAGGAGGGACCAGTCACTGGAGAAGGATATCATGTTTGGTAAGGTGGAGGGTCAGAGAAAAAGAGGAAGACCCCCCAATGAGATGGATTGGCCAAGTGGTAGCATCTATGGATTCAAATGTGGCAACAGTAGCGAGGTTGGCCCACGATAGTGGCAGTGCTTCGTTCTGCTGTGCATAAGGTCACTATGGGTTGGTATCAACTTGATGGCACCTAACAACAACAACAAATGACATAAAACACACAATAAACTTAATTCTGGTTTATAAAAGAACAAATTTATCCAAATATTGATAAATATAAATTGACTCAACTTATCTATTTTATGTCATATTAACCTACAAATCAAAACAAGAATGTGGAATATTCTATCAGACAACTGTTTTAATTTCTCCTAAGAGGTCAAAGTCAAATTCAGAAAAGGATGTGGAATGAAGGATATCATGGCTGACATCAGGTGAATCTTGAGTGAAAGCACAGAACACCAGAAAGATGTTTACCTGTGCTTTATTGACTACCCAAGGCTTTCGATTGTGTGGATCATGACAAGCTATAGACAATATTGCAAAGTATGAGTATTCCTGAACACTTATTTGTGCAAATGAGGAACATGTATATAGACCAAGAGGCAGTTGTGTGAACAGAACAAGGTAACATTGAATGGTTTAAAATTAGGAAAGGTGTGGGCCAGGGTTGTATTATTTCACCATACTTATTCAATCTGTACGCTCAGCAAGTAATCCAAGAAACTGGATTATATGAAGAAAAATGTGGCATCAGGATTGGAGAATGACTCATTAACAACCTATGATATGCAGATGATACAACCTTGCTTGCTGAAAATGAAGAGGACTTAAAATACTTACTAATGAAGACCAAAGACCACAGCCTTCGGTATGGGTTGCACCTCAATGTAAATAAAACAACACCCATCACCACAGGACCAATGAACAATATCCATATAAATGAAGAAAAGATTGAAGTTGTCAAAGATTTCATTTTTCTTGGATCAACCATCAACAACTCATGGAAGCAGCAGTCAAGAAATCAAACTAAGTATTACAATAGGCAAATCTGCTACACAAGACCTCTTTAAAATATTGAACAGCAAAGATATCTGTTTGAGGACTAAGGCATGCCTGACCCAAGCCATGGTATTTTCAATGACCTCATATGAATGCAAAAGCTGGACAGTGAGAAAGGAAGACTGTAGACAAATTGATGCATTTGAGTTGTTGGAGGAGAATATTAAAAGTACACAGACTGACAAAAGAACAAACAGATCTTATTTGGAAGAAGTGCTTCTTGGAAGCCAGAATGGCCAAACTTCATCTCTCATACATTGGATATATTATCAGGATATATTGGATATATTATCAGTCACTGGAGAAGCATATCATGTCTGGTAAAGTGGGGGGTCAGAGAAGACGAGGAAGATCCCCAACAAGATGGACTGGCACAGTGGCTGCAGCGATGGGCTCAGGTATAGCAATGAGTGTGAGGTTAACCCAGGGCCATCAGTGTCTTGTCTTGTTGTACATAGGGTCACTATGAATCAGTACTAATTTGATGGCACCTAACAATAACAAAGTCATTTTTATTGGGAAAAAAGTATAGGAACTGTTGAAGATTAAGAGAGAATAAAGGGACAAAATAAACCAATATGTGTATTCACTGAATCCTTATTAGGAGAAAATATAGCTCTAAAAGCTCCATTAGTATAGATCTAAAATTTTTTAGCATTTTTAGTACAATTTTAGAAATTTGCAGGTGGGCTCAATGACAAGGATTTATTACTAATATTCTATGCAATCACGTTGTTCTAACTTTAAAAGAACATTTTTATGAGATAGTTGCAAATGTATTTTCAAGGGAAAGGTTATGATACCTTAACTATTTTCATGATTCATAAAAAATAAATATAAATCGTATGCATCAAGCTTCAATAATATTGGCATTTAGGAATCCTGGTGTAGACTGCAAAGTCGGTTTGAAGTGCAAGGTCAGCAGTTCAAGCTCACCAGCTACTCCTAGGAAATTATATACAGGGTTGTTATCGGTCAAAATTGACTCAACAGCATTTAACAATATAATTATTACATTTAAGCTACATATATGATGTTGTTATTATTGTTGTTAAGTACTGTGGAATTAGTTCTGACTCATAGTGACTCTGCAAGGGTTTCTGAAGCTGCAAATCTTTATGGGAACAGAAAGCTTCATCTTTCTCCTGTAGAACAGCTGGTAGTTTTGAACTGCCGATCTTGAGGTTAGCTGCCCGATTCATAATCACTATGCTACCAGAGCTCCTTATATATATTTATATCAGTGTCTGCCATCTGGTGTGGTGCTGAAGGATAAGCATGTTTATAGTTATCTTTTATGTTGTCTTAAAAAAAGTATTTGCAATTTTGGTCTTGCATAATTCTATCATGCAATCTCCAGTACCGTTTCTATCACCAAATCTATAGCCAAATCTTCCAATTACTGATCCTTCCTCTTTATTCCCAACCTTTGCATTTCAATCACTAATAACTATCAATACATCTTATTTGGCTGTTTGATCAATTTCCGACTGAAGAAGTTGGTAGAATTCTTTAATTTCATCATCACATGTTTTGGTGGTTGGTAGGTAAATTTGAATAATAGTAGTAACTTGTTTCCTTGTAGGCCTGTGGCTCTTTACCTATCACAGACAACATTGTACTTCAAGATAGATCTTGAAATGTTCTTTTTGATGATGAATGTGACACCATTTCTCTTCAATTTGTCATCCCCAGCATAGTAAACCATCATTTCTCAGATTCAAAATGGCCAAATTCAGTATATTTCAGCTCGCTAATACCTAGTATATCAATCCTTTTTGTGTTCCATTTCATTTTTGATGACTTCCAATTTTCCTAGATTCATACTTTGTATTTTTCAAACTCTGTTCATTAATAGGCGTTCCTAGCTTTTTCTTCCTGTTTTGAATGTATTCCATCAGCAAGTTAAGGTCCTGAAAACTTTGCTCCATCCTTGTTATTAAGGCTAACTCTACTTTGAGGCAACAGCTCTTTCTCAGCTGTATTCTTAATGCCTTTCAAATTGAGGGTCTTATCTTTCCACACTATATCAGTCAATATTTCACTGTTAATCACTTTCCACACTATATCAGTCAATATTTCACTGTTAATCACTCAGTTTTCAGTGGCTAATCTCTCAAAAGTGGATTGCCTAGTCCTTCTCCCTTGTGGTGGTCATGGTTATGACTCATTCTGACTCATAGTGACCCTATATAGGGTTTCTGAGGCTGTAAATCTTTACAGGAGCAGCAATCTTCACCTTTCTCTCACGGAATGGCTGGTAGTTTCGAACTGCTGCCCTTGAGGTTAGCAGCCCGAATCTGCTGGTAGCACTATGCTATCAGAGCTCCTATTCCTTCTTCCTAGTCTGTTGTAAGTCCAGGATCTCTGCTGAAATCTGTATACCATGGGTGACTCTTCTGGTAATTGAAACATCAGTGTCTTAGCTTCCATCATCACAGAAACACCCAAGTCAACACAGTTAGGTAAGCTGACTTGTGGGAAAGATTCATTAACATCCTGCAATATATAAATAACACAACCTTGCTTGCTGGAAGGTAAGAGAATTTGAAGCACTTGCTAATGAAGATCAAAAACTAAAGTCATGTGTGTGGACTATACCTCAATGAAAAGAAAACCAAGATCCTCACAACTGGACCAATAAGTAACGGATGATAAATGAAGAACAGATTAATATTGTCAAGGAATTCATTTTGCTTGGATCTCCCATAGAGACTACTACTATCTAAAAGGTTAGTGATTGTGGTATCTCTGTAGGATAATCACTGGACTGAGAACCACAAGGTTTGCAACATGAGCCCACTAGCTGCTATGACGATAAAGATGAGGCTATCTTCTCTCCCAAAGATTTACAGCCTTGTTGTTGTTATGTGCTGTGTAGTCAGTTCCGATTCATAATGACCCTGTACAGTGTTTCTGAGGCTATAAATCTTTATGGGAGCAGAACGCCTCATCTTTCTCCCATGGAACAGCTGGTAGTTTCGAACTGCTGACCCTGAGGTCAGCAGCCCAATTCGTACCTACCAGAGCTCTTTGGGAACCCTATATAAGGTCTCTAGGAGTCAGAGCTGATTCCACAGCACACAACAACATCAATTCTAAAGTAAGAAGGGAATAATTGGCCAATTTTAACTGAAATCCAAAAAGCATAAATATTTATTTATGATGCTAATGTGAAAAAATTCTTCTGCATTTTCCTTCCCTGAATTCTTGTCAATACCAACTACATTTCTGTTTACATTATACTTTGCAAAACCAATTTATTGCTCAAATCTTGCTTTTCTAAATTCAGGTCTTCTAAAGCAATTTAGTATTGAATGTTTATTCAAGTAGAGAAAAAGGAGGAAATGTAGGGGTTTGAAGCGGGAGTGGCAGGGTGGGGAGGGGGGAAGGCTAGCCACTGTACATGCATTTTATTCTCAAAAGCTAAGTGTTTCTAGGCTTTCTCTTTCCCTTTCTTACTGAATTGCTTTAGCTTTTAAGACTGTGTACAAAAGATTTTTTTTTGGAAGTGAACACTTCCAAAAAAGTTATTTGTTCCCTGAAAATCACTTCAAGGCATAAAATATAAAACATATTTCAATAAAATATAAAACAGATTTCTCTATTCCTTTGCTATGTGGTCATAGGCAAATTTACTGGTCTTAACCTCTTCTGTTAGTGTACATGTCTCCTACATTGAAGATAATACCAATTAAGTTATTTTAGAAACCATTACAGGCTCTGACACTTGAGTGTCCTTAGCTCAGCTGTCAGCAGATCAGAGAGTGGGATAGAGGGTTATATACATAAATTTAAATTATTCTTAGATAAATTATAATTTATCTTTGTACTTCTAATAGGAAGCACTTGTTGGTAGTGTTTCAGGATAAGCAAGGTTTGCAGTTCAAGTCCACAAGCCTCTCTGGAGATGAAAAATGAAGCTTTCTGCCACATAGAGTCACTATAGGCAAAATTGATTTGATGCTACCTAATAACAATGTTGTTGTTGTTAAATGCCGTAGACTCTGTATCTGTATAGGGTTTCTGTGGAGTGGCTGGTGGATTTGAACCCTTGACCTTGCTGTTCGAACCAACCTTGTGACCCAATGCATATTCTACAGCCTTAAACCAGGATTACTAACAACAGCTTTCTGTTGATATCAGAGAATCACAAACAGAAAACATATTTCTCTAAAGTATGAATCAATCTAATCTTTAAGTGACCAATAACATATGTTTAATGCAAAAAAAGAAAGAAAATTGCACAGAAAAATGCAAGGCAAAGCAATTAAATCCCTACACTGATCTCATCATCTAAATACTGCCACCATTTTGGCAAGCACAATTTTAAAATACATTTTAAACATTAAGAAACCATTTTAGTGACTAGTAGAACTGTAACTGATTTCTAACTACAAACAACAAGACATTACTGACAGAGAAAAGAACTTTACCTATTATGATACCTTCATCGTTTTCTTGTTAAATTAATACAGGTGAACTAAGTTTGGTCTTTAGCCACACATTGTTGTTGTTAAGTGCTGTCGAGTTGATTCGGACCCATTGCAACCCTGTATAGGGTTTCCAAGGAGCAGCTGGTGAGCTTGAACCACCGCCTTGAAGTTCAAATGGCTCTGCATTCTGGTATATTAACCCACAGCACCAATCACAAGTATATTGTATAAATATCTCAGTATTAAGAGATTTAATTGCTTCTGCTTGGGAAAAAAAAAGTTACAAGTAGCTAGCATAAAAAATCAATTGTTATTATTGCTAAATGCCATCAAGTTGGTTCTGACTCATAGAGACCTTGTATATGTTTTCCAAGAAGTGGCTGATGGGTTTGAACCACCAACCTTGTGGTTAGCAGTCCATTGTTTCTCTTCCAGCACTATATCAGGACTCTCTCTATAGATATATATTAGATGATTAAATATCCAGCTTTCACAATTATAAAATCTGTCTTGACTCTGTATATTTCTGTTTGGATTAGATTGGGTAATCCTTGAGTTTTCTCCTAGGACTGAAATGGTATTTCTCTGAGAAGTGATCTAAGAAGAAACTAAGATGTGTACTACAAATAAATTAGCTTTTCATGAGATTTTTTTAACCTTATCAAAAATCAATTCAGACTATCTCTTCTAATGCATTTGATATTTGTTCCCTCAGTCTAAAGTCAGTTGCCATGCAAAAACAGTTTCTTAATAATTTATGTTGTTTACTTTGAATGTGTTAACTCACAGGAGGCTAAAGAAATGAATCAATACTTCTTTAGCAGTTTAGGAATTTACCAGCGCGTCTCCAAAATAATTCAGAGATAATTGTTGAAGTAATGCATGTCAATGTAGTCTGTCAAATTAATTCTCCAACACAACCTTATGCCACAAGAATCTTAATCAACAGACAACTAAGGTTGCCTGTTCCTATTACAGGTACTGCTGAACCACTGGCTTTAAATAAGATCGTTTAACCCATTTGAGGTATGAACACCAGTCTCACCAGAGAAAGTCCAAATTACATGTTATAACATGCGTTTGTAAAAGAGTATTACAGTTTGCAAAGTACTTCTGTCTTCTGCTCTATAAACTGTCCGTGTTCTCGTCTGTGAGATGTAACCTAAACCTCCTGCTAAGCTATTTCAATATTATATGGAGCTTCACAGTGTGTCTAGTCCCAAGCTTCACAAAAGGATTACTGGCAAATAAAATACTCCAAAAGGAGAAAAGCAAGTCATTAATTCTGTAGAAACTCTGATGATAAGAGGAAATTTTACATTATCTGGGAATATTTAATACAAAGAAATGAAAAGTTGGTATGATATAATAATTTAGAGGATCTTCTATTTGAAGGACCCCTCATGGCACAGTGGCATGGCTGAAAGGTTGGCAGTTCAAACCCACCTGCTACTCTGCAGGAGAACAATGTGACAATGCTGTTATTGTTAAGTGCCATCAAGTCGGTTCTGACTCATAGAGACCCTGTATATAGTTTACGAGTTGTGGCTGCTGGGTTTAAACCACTACCCTTGTGGCTCAAACTGACTTGGGGTCAAGTGCATTATCCTGCAGCACAATACCAGGATTCCAATAAGTTTTTATCTAGATTACAGCCCTGGAAAACCCATGGGACAGTTCTACTCTTTCCTCTAGGGTGGCTGTAAGTCAGAATCTACTGGATGGTAGCAGGCTAAGCTTTATTAAGACAAAAAGATTTTTTAGGGGGTTGAGGGCTTCCCTAGTTTGAGTGCCTGCTATGTAGTGGTTGTTGTTGGAAGCCAAGAGTTATTCTGACTGTGAGTGACCCAAGCGACAGCATAGAACTGTCCCTTAAAGTTTTCTGCAGAAGCAGACTGACAAGTCTCTCTTTCAACAAATAGTTGGGTAGGCTTGAGTTGCCAATCTTTTGGTTAGTAGTTGATGGCTTAATCTTGGTGGTGTTGTTGTTAAGTGCTGTCAAATCGATTCCGATCCATAGTGACCCTGTGTAGTGTTTCTGAGGAGCAGCTGGTGAACTTGAACCTCCAACCTTGCAGTTCAAACGGCTTTGCAGTCTGGGGCATTAACCCACAGTGCCACACCAGGACTCTTTAATCTTGGTAGAGGGCTTAATTTTATATCTTGTTATAAATGGCAGAATTAATTTTATATCTTGTTATAAGTAGCACTGATGAATGATAGTTACAAGGTTTAACATGAGTCTTTTTTTTTTTTTTTTTT
>NW_006408631.1:6651530-6658206 GCF_000296735.1 Chrysochloris asiatica
GCTCTTTGAAATTTTCAGCTCTTTTACTTTTTCGTTTCGTCCATTCACTTTAACTTCTCTATGCTGGAGAGCAAGTTTTAGCATTTCTCTTTTTTTTTCGAAAGCTCATACTGTGAATTGAGTGATAGTTTACATGGGAGAATATTGGCTTTGCATTCATCGTATCATATTTTGTTTCATTACAGTGATTACAATTACCTTCATGCATCATCATTTAATAGTATTTGCTTCGATTCCCTCTGGTTGGTTTTTTTTTTTTTTGATATACACAAAAACACTCAGAAATATATAATCATGTAAGCTAGCAAAGGGCACATTCTGCAAGTCTGCCTCCTGGCCCACCAGCACACAGCCTTTTTCTTTCCATGAGTCTAGAGTCCTCAGCTGCTCTCTTTCTCCATGTCATCATCTCTGCCTCCATCTTTGGTGTCGCTGCTTCTCTGGATAGGGTCCCACATTTTGCTCATGCTCTTCTCCCTTGATGGTTCTAGGGTCCTCTGTTCCTGGAGTGTAGGATTAAGTATTGCCCCCTTTTTGTTACAAAACTTCTGCCTTTACAGTTGTGACAATCGCAATTAGTCATAACATTTACTCACTATTGAATCAAAAGAATCCTATTTCCATTTATAAGATTTCAGTAAAGTACTCATCATATTTGACTGTTTAATTACCTAATTTGGCTGATAATCAATTGTAGCGTTCTTCTTGAAAGCATTTCTCTGTCAGCTCTAAGACTGATATATATTTAATTTCTCTAAGACTAATATATATTTAATTATGAGGATGAAGAAACTGGGTTGCTTAGAGAGTTCATACCTGTCAAGTGAGCTGAAATTTATACCTTTTAAGCGAGCTGAAATTCAAATCCTTTTTTACTTTAGTCCAAAGACTATGCATTTGCAGTTATTTCTTTGCATGGTTTTGATAGTAAAAGCCTTGGGTGATCTTGAAGAGGAGCTTCCATGTATTGGGATTTTGCTTTCAAAGTGCCATGTAGAATACATACAAGAATTTATACACAACTTTTCTGCCTGACACATTTAAGTGACATGTCTTTAGATTTATCACAATTCCAGAGGTATAAGCATATTAAATGGATTAAATAATAGCTTTGTTGGTTAAATATATGATTTAGAATACCTGAAGCAACTGATAGTTTTCTTTTCTTCTTCTTTTTTTTTTTTTTTTTTTTAATTTAAGGTTTTTTTGTGAATTGTGTGTTAGTTTACCTAGGTGAAGGGCTTGCCTACCCAGTAGTAAGTATCCTAGTATTAATATATCCCCTAAAGGGTCACTTAGGTGAGTGTGAAGGTCAGTGCTAAGTGAGCGTGAGGAGCCCACACTCTGATGCTTGAAAATGTGCCAAATTGGTGAAATCATTCCTTCTGGACTGTAATGGTTAGGATTCTCTGCCAACTTAATTAGGCCAGGATTTCCAGAGGTTTAGAAGTTGGGGTGTGCTTATTCCCATGATGATGATACCTAATATAGGCATCTCTAACTCTATGATAAGCAGTATGAACAGCTAATCAATTAAAGAGATGCTTCCTTCAGTGTATGGTCTGCTTCCAATATAATGGACACATGGAAGCATCTTTCTCTCTCTTCCACTAGGAACCTAGGACTCTGTAATTGTAAGCCCTTTACTTGACAATAAACTTCTCTCTTTATATATACACATACATATGTTTCACTGGTTTTGCTTCTCTAGAAAACGGTTCAAGACACTAACCTAGCCCACAATTTGACTATCACTATGAGATCATGTCACAATTTGACTATCACTATGAGATCATGTAGCATAGTGGTTATGAATTGGGCTGCAAATCGCAAGGTCAGCAGTTCGAAACTACCAGCTGTCCCGCTAGAGAAAGATAAGGCGGTCTGCTCCCGTAAAGATTTATAGCCTCGGAAACCTTTTGTAGGGTCGCTATAAGTGGGAACCGACGCCACGGCACATAACCAACCAACCAATGAGATCGTGTATAAATGGTACCACCCATCCCTCCCATAGCACTCTCTACTCAACTGTGTTCAGTAATTCATTGCAATGGCCACACAAAACTCAAACACCATACTCACGGTTATGGAGTTTATTAAGGAATTTAGCAGGTTACAATTCAGGGTCAGAAATGCTTAGGGAAGAGTTCTCCCAGTCACGACAGCATCTCCTCAGCCATGTTTGACCTTTGGCTCCTTGACCTGACCTCTGCCCTGTGCAGGAAACTTTATAAACTCTTTTAGTGCTGCTGATAAGTGCCCAAAGGACACTCCACTCTACTATAAACCTCAGCCTGAAGGCGCTTAACTCTAGTTCTGGGAGTCAGCAGACATAGTTCCCCAATCAATCCCTGGAGGCACCCTACTCCACATGTGATCCACCTGCCCAAAGGTACTCAACTTTACTTTTCTGTGGGCTGGGAAGTGTGAGGCTCTATATGATGCTCTGGCTCTTGATTCTGCCTCTGCTGCTTCTCTGCCACTCCTCTGCTTTCTGTCCTGGTTCTTCTTTTTGGATGGTAGTGAGATCCCCCCATCCTGCTTCTGGGAAGGCTCATTTTACCCCTATATTAGAGTTCCAAGGATTTTCCATCACAATTGATCCTGTTAGCAATCATTCCTGACACAATCACATCACACTATCTCCCACCTTCTCTTACCCAGATCCCTCAAGAAAAGAGTCATTTTTTAGTTTACAAATTTTATGACTAGACTAGGCATTTAAAAATTCACTACACTGTAGACCAATATTTCAAATCTCCAAAAGATACACAAGAGTCAAAGGCCTTATAAGCCAACCCATACATAGGTATTGCCCACTGCTATCCAATAGAATTGGGTATCTATAGGGCATCAGTCTAGACTGTTTGAAAGCAAATTAAAAATTAAAATCACAGGTAAAATTCTCCTTTCTCAAAGTTTAAAGAAATCACTGCAGTTCATTTACAACCTGCCACACTCTGTTGACCAATCTAGGCTAGTACTTATTATATAAAATTACAGTTAGCTTTATAAAACTCTAAGATAGTGAACACTTTTAAGAAATGAAACTATTCTATTAATCCTGTGCCATACTAGGACTCCCCTACCATAACTCCATAGCTTATCCAAATCTTGACATTTATTAGATACTCAACATGTTTAATGGATAAATACATTTATTCAATTCCACATAAGCATTTCCTAGATGCAGACACTCAATGGCAAGATATACAGAATTAAAATCGAACACAGTCCCTGACCTTAAGAAGTGCACAGACTGTCAGTAGATAAAATATATGAGTGGATCAGAGTACTGTACTAAGTAGAGATTTATCTTTTACGATTCCCTTTAACTCTATGACTTTATCATTCTATAGTTCTCTCCTCAATTAAAATATGTGTACCCTGACAACTGGGGAACACCAGAGGGCTCAACTGTCATAACTGCAATCCCCACTTCCCATTGGCTAGTCAGGTAAGATGCCTTGGTCAAAAAAACCCTTCTCAGCAAATGAACTGGGCCAGTTCCTATTTGTCCCTAAGAAGCAGGTGTCAGCTCTCTGACAATTCATGGAAGTTTTCAAATAAGCCAAATGTGTTCTCATTCAGGAAACTGAGGATACTCTACCCACTTTATACTATAAAGGCTGTCTCTCATGTCCTTGCTAGTTCACTCTGCTCTTGAGTATAAACTCCAAATGGCTCAATGTTGTGTGGTGTCCTTCTCTCCAGGTTGTGAGGCTATGTGACAAATAAACTGATGTCTACTTCTTCTGTCTAGTGTTGGTTATCATGTGTTTGGCCATCTTCATAACCCTAGGGCAGAAATTCCTCTTTTAAGAATGAACTGAAGAGGAGGCAATTAGGAAACATAGTCACATAATATTAGGATATGTTTAGGTTTTGTTTTGCTTTTTATCTATTGTGGGCAATACAGGTCAACTTCTAGAATATAACTTAAGGAGTCAATCTATAGTCAAATCATGAAATTCTTTTAGTTAATATAAATTGGCACAAAAGATCTTGATAGGAATTTATGTCAAAACCATTAAAAATATCACTTTCTCACACCAAAAAAAAAACAAAAAACAACCAAACTATTTCTTGAATTTAAAATACCTGGAAAATTTCCCTATATACTAATGAACTCAGACTATTAAATATACAAGAAAAATGATGAATAAGAACATATTTTCACTCTGCCTTTAACATACATTAATAGATTTAATAATCTGTTAATTTATAATGAAGTAAAATTTTCTATCCCCATTTTACAAAGAATTAAACAGAAAAATAGATGCTAAGTCATCTGCCCCAAGACAATGAATTGGAAAGACGTAAACTAGGCCGTTGAACATCAGAGGTCATGCGTATAACCACTTCACTGGATTGCCTCTTATGTTATAATTACATAATATCATGATAAGAATTTTATTTCTTAAATTATAATAAGATCATTTGTCAGATGTCCTATGAAATAGAATCAGTGATTTATAATTAGTCTTGTTTCTGCTGTAGTGGTGAACAAAGTCATATCTAGTGTTCTCTTTTTCTAGAGCTGCAGTGGCACAAAAAACAAAAATGGGTGGCTTTAAAGAACAAGAATTTATTGTCGCACCATTTTGGAGGATGAGAGTCTAAATCAAAGGATCTTTCCTTTTTAGTAGTCCCAAGAATTCCTTCCCATTCCTTGGTAATCCTTGGCATTCCTTGGCATCTGTCTTTCCCCGTGTGTGTTTCTGTGTCTATTATGGTCTTTTTAAAACTCAGGCATGATTAGGACTAATTAAAGGATTAGGGTCTTGCTCTGGTATGACCTCATTTGTGTAACAGAAGAAAAACCTTATTTCCAAACAGTATCACAACTATAGGTACAAGGGGCCAGGATTTTAATATATATTTTGGGGAAACATAATCCACAATGCAAAGGGTGTGAGAGTAATTGTACAAAGGAATCTGGCTGGTGGCCTTTAGAATGAAAGGTCTTTTTCTATGACCCTCCACCTTACCAAACATGCCTAGGATGCAAATGTATTAAATTAATAATGTTGCTTGTTCAAATAACAAGCTATTACCCTGCACATACACACACACACACAAGATAGCAACATGACTTTTTCTAAACCATTTTGACTTAACTGGGATTTAAGAAAAACAAGCAAATTTCATTTTGGAATTCAATGAACCTTTCTTCATTTAGTTTCACATATATTCTGTTTTTCACTGTGCTCTAAATAGTTACTGGGACTACATATCAGAGTGTATATGTCACTGCAGAGTGTAATTATATCTTAACGATAACTGAAGAAAATTTTACTTAATTTTCTGATGGCTCATGAAGCTTCCTAGAGAATGGCCTTGCCCCACTATAGCTGGATTCAAAGAGTTAAGCAAAAACTGAAGCTCCTGACTGTAGGAGGTGAAAATAACTCATATTCTTTTGTAAACAAATTAACAGTGAGTTGCCAGTGTGTTTTCATCCCACAAAATTACCTTAGCAACAGTGATATAAAACAGCAGGAGCTTTCCCTCAGAGCCTCTAGTCATTCCTAGCATGAAGATTCAACAACATATGGGACTAGCAAAATTTTCCATTTTAACTCTTAAAATGAGAGTCAAGATTTCCATAAAACATTACTGATCCCAGTGTTATAATAAAAAGGGGCACAACTTTTCTTAAATATAGAATGATTAATTATTTCTCACTAGAGCTGTCTTTTCCTGTTTCGTTTTGTCCTGATATGGCAGGAAATACCATATGCATTTTATTTGACCAAGTGTTAATTAATTTTCAAACAAAAAGAAAGAAAAGATACATTTCCAAATAATTGTTGGTGGTGCTGCTGTTAGATCCCATTGATTCGGAACCAATCCTGTAAAGGGTTTCAGAGAATAGCTTGGTGGGTTCAAATGTCTGAACTTGAGGTTAGTAGTCTAGGCTCTATTTTACAGTGCCATACAAGGACCTTTCCAGGTTCTATTTGTTGATTCTAGTTACATTTTATTGCTCTGTTGTTGAAGAATATGAGCCCTGGATAGTTGAGAGAATTAAAGCCATATACTGTAGTCATAGAGTCCTCTCTGCTGTGTGTGGACAGATAAAATCTTGTTGTTGTTGTTGTTGTTAAGTGCCATCAAGTCGGTACCGACTCATAGCAACCCTATGCACAGCAGAACAAAACACCGCCCAATCTTGGGGCAATCTCACCACTGTTGCCATGCTTGAGTACATCAATGCTGCCACCTGGCCAATCCATCTCTCTGGGTCTTCCTCTTTTTCTATGACCCTCCACCTTACCAAACATAATATCCTTCTCCAGTGACTGGTCCCACCTGACAACGTGTCTGAAGTACAAGAGATGAAGTTTGGCCATCTTAGCCTCCAAGGAGCACTCTGGCTGCACTTCTTCCAACATAGATCTATTGGTTCTATAGGCAGCCATGGCACTTTCAATATTCTCCTCTAACACCACGATTCAAAAACATGACTTTTTTCTATGGTCTTCCTTATTAACTGTCCAGATTTCGCATGCATATGAGATTATCAAAAATATCATGGCTTGGGTGAGGCGCACCTTAGTCCTCAAGCTGACATCTTTGCTCTTCAACACTTAAAAAAGGTCTTGTGTAGCAGATTTGCCTAATGCAATAAGTCATTTGATTTCTTGACTGCTGCTTCCATGAGTGTTGATAG
>NW_006408631.1:6659621-6660914 GCF_000296735.1 Chrysochloris asiatica
TTTCAGTTTGAATTTGCATATGGGTAATTAATGGTCTGTTCCACAGTCTGCCCCTGGCCTTGTTTTGACTGATGATATGGAGATTTTCCATCTTCTCTTTCTGCAGATGTAGTCAATTTGATTTCTATGTTTTCCATCTCGCGAGGCCCATGTGTATAGTCATCTCTTATGCTGTCTAAAGAATTTGAAATGAACAAATCATTGATTTTTCAGAATTCTATCATGCGTTCTCCAGCATCATTTCTATCACCAAGGCCATATTTTCCAATAATGATCCTTCCTCTTTGCTCCCAACCTTTGCATTCCAATCACCAGTCATGATCAATATATCTTGATTGCATGTTTGATCAATTTCAGATTGAAGAAGCTGGTAGAATTCTTCTACTTTGTCCTCACTAGCTTTACTAGTTGGTGCATAAATTTGAATAATAGTGGTATTAATTGGTCTTCCCTGTAAGCGCATGGATATTGTCCTATCACAGACAGTGTTGTACCTCATGACTGATTTGGATATGTTCTTTTTGACAATGAATACAACACCAATCCTCTTCAATTTGTCATTTCCGGCATAGTAAACCATGTGGTTGTCAGATTCAAAATTGCCACTACCAGTCCATTTCAGCTCACTAATACCTAAGATATCAATGTTTATGCGTTCCTTTTCATTTTTGACAAATTCCAATTTTCCCAGATTCATACATTCATACATTCATGAGGTTAACATACATTCCATGTTCTGGTTTTCAATGGATGTTTACAGCTGTTTCTCTTCATTTTGAGTTGTGCCCCATCATCAAACGGAGGTCCCACAGGCTTTACTCCCACAGACTTTACTGTCAGGGACCTGCCTTGACACGAGTGTCGGGATGTCTGGCGGCAATAGGGATAGCAAAAGAGACACAGAGATGCAAAGAGAGAGACAAAGAGACACCCCAAAACCAGAGTGGATGCATTACTGGCATCTAGCAGAGCTGGCATGGTAAACATCTTAGCCATGAGGGCAGTATGTTCCCCTTGCTAGCTGGTCAGCCACACATGCCCAGTCAGCCATATAACACACCCTCCAAGCTGCCAAGCACAGCCTACAAGCCATAATGCACATAAAGCTTCCGTTTTATTTAGGGGAGGAGCTTCACACCAAGCTGGGAAGGGCTAAGACAAGGTACAGCTGACATACATAATTTTCCAGACATTCAGACAACTTTACATCATAATTTGCAGGTTCAAATCCCAGGCCCGCAACTTGGTTTCTCAGGCTCAATTAACATATCTATAGTACCTGAGCTCAGTTGG
>NW_006408631.1:6661419-6663022 GCF_000296735.1 Chrysochloris asiatica
GCAGCTCTTCCCAGTCACATTATGAGTGCCTTCCAACCTGAGGGGCTCATTTTCTAGCACTCTACCTGATAGTGTTTCTCTGCTATTCATAAGGTTTTCAGTGACTAAATATTTGGAAGTAGTTTGTTATTCCTTCTTCCTAGTCTGTCTTCATCTGGAAGCTCATCTGAAACCTGTCCACCACGGGTGATCCTGCTGGTAATTAAAACACCAGTGGCATAGCTTTCAGAATCACAGCAACTCACAAGCCACCATAGCACGACAAAGTGAAAGACAAGTGGTGGTCATCTAGATAAAGTCTAGGACCCTGGAAAATCCCGCCAGACAGTTGAAGTCAAAAATCTGTAGAAAATTACCCACAGAGCTTTATTTTGTGTGCCTTCCCACCCAGACTCACCCTTCTTTCCTGAAAAGGCCAGAAATGTCTCTGTGTATTTACGAGTTTTGTCCAGTTTTGATTTATTTGATTGCTGCTTATCTTCACTCAGAGAAAGGAGACCTAGAAAAACTACAACATAAATCCATTTAAGAATCATACTTCAGCAACTCATAGTCATTACCTACCTACACTCTAGTATCTGTGCTTCCTGTCTGGGATCCCTGAAAAGATTTGTTTCTGAAGCAACTCCTCCAAATAAATAAAGAAATATCAGTAGTAAGAAAGAATTTTATGCTTACACAATTAGTAGAGCGTTTACTACAAGGAAAATATATTTTAAATGTACATTGTATGTTTAAATCATTTTATGCATATTTTTGTGTTCATCATTTTTACTTTTAATTCTAGAATTACTTGTCATTTTATTGTTTAATTTGAATCAAGCATCCAATGATTGGTTGCTGTATTTAAAAGTTTGTTTTTTAAAAAAGATTTTTAATGAATTGCCATGAGTCAGACATTGCCATTTCTCTGCCTTATGTGGGGAGAATCCATGCTGTCCTGGCTGGTGAGAGAATTTCACAGCATATGGCCTGGCCCACCTAGTCCCATATCTGTAGAATATAATCTAGAATTAAATGCTGTAAAGGAACCCCTTACCCCCAACCTTCCACTCTTATATGCTATAGTTATCCTTGAAAATTGGAACCCAATTTGTGAAATAGACCAAGAGCCTTAAATGAGTTCATAACATGAATTCAAGAACTTAGGTTGAATTATCCAAGAAAGAGATTCAGATAAGATTTTCATTCAGCAATTATATTTGGAAGTACCCTTGAGGTTAACATCTAGAAAGAAACAAATGAAACAGGATTGGCGAATGGGAGAATTTGAATGTCAATTATTTATGATGGAGGCCTCAGATATCCAGTAGGGACTCTGAATCTTGTATGGATCTTCAGAGGTGACCCAAACTGATGCCAGGGAAACTTTGGCACACCTCCCTTTGGAATGAGTAACTAGATTGAATATGAGAAGTTATGAGGGAAAAGAAACTAGCATTCTAACATTGAGCTAAGGTAGCACCCTTCTATTGCAATAATTCATTAGAAAGAACTCAGTTGTAACCTCTCGCCAGATGGAACACATAGAAATCAAATAGACTACATCTGTGGAAAGAGAAGATGGAAAAGCTCCATATCATCAGTGAAGACAAGGCCAGGG
>NW_006408631.1:6665162-6666815 GCF_000296735.1 Chrysochloris asiatica
AACAACAACAATAGTTGTAACCAGCATCAGTAATACTCCCAATAACTGGAGATGAGGGCTCTGCTCCTAAGGGAAGGATCTGAGTGGTACACTAAATCATCTACTACAATCCAACAATTGCAAAATTCAAATCAACTTGCTTCTTATAAGGTTCCATCTAGAACTTTCTTTTCCAGGATTTGGATAGGTCTCTTGTCTGAGGAAATGTCTTCAAGGAATATTAAAAGCATCATCTGCAACCCTCACCACTATAGCTGATCTTGAGGACACAATTTATACTCATTCTCTCTTCTTTCTACTATTTGTTTTAAATTTCCCTCAACCTTAGGTCTAGATTGTTTACTTAGTGAGGCAATACAAACCCTCATTCTTAATATTTCTGATCTCCCATTCACTATGCATGTGGCAACTATGCTTGTCCATTTACTATTAAAATTGGGTTGAGGAGTATTAAAGATATTTATCCTTCCTTCCATTATAATAGCAGTGCTAGCCACCCACTGCCATCGAGTAGATTCCTACTCATAGTGAGCCTGTAGTACAGAGTGGAACTGCCCCTTTTGAATATCCAAAACTGTAAATCTTTATAGAAGCAGAGAGACTTGTCGTTATATCTGAGAATGGCTGGTAGATTTGACTGGTGACCTTGTGGTTAGTAAGCCATTTCGTAATCCACTGCTCCACCAGGAGTCTAAGAGCAGTGTTACGTACTCATAATGATCAGGGTTCATTACTTGTGCAGGATGGTGAATCCTTTCCTGGTGTTTTTTAACATGAAAAGTAATGTGGGATGGAATGAACAGAAAACAGAGCTTAAAGTCTTACTAGTAGAAGAATTTATATTCAGAGCTTGGAGTTTCAGAGTCAAAAAGACAAGTTTGTCAAGTAGTTCTCTAAGAGTAATTATAGGAGATATGCTTTTTACACCTTTTACCCACTGGATTACCTAAATGGGGTGTGAGTCAAAATTAACTGCTTTCTGGGTTTGTTGTTAAGTGTTGTCAAGTCAATTCTGACACACTGCAACCCCATGTAGGGTTTCTGAGGAACAGTTGGTGAGTTTGACCCTGATCTTGTGCTTCAAACTGACCTTGTGGTTCAGTGCATTATCTTACAGCACCACACCAGGACTCCACTTTCCGGGTACACAGTACTTTATGATTATCACTGATTTAGAATGCATTCTACATCCTGCAGAATGAACATCATCTTTGCATGGTATAATTTCCAAGCTTATGCCTTGGCTGTACCTTCAAATGGTAATTTCTTTACTCCAAACACAGCTATGAATGCATTGGAACATACAGAGGGCAAAATGATAAAAAATGTTTTAGATATTATTAAACATTTTAAGGCAATGATTGCTGGGCCTTAGGGCTCAGGACCATAGTCTTAGGGGACACCATGGTCAATTGGCATAACATAGTATACAAAGACAATGTTCTACATCCTAATTTGGTGAATAGCATCAGGGATCTTAAAAGCTCATGAGCAACCATCTAAAGTGTACCTATTGGTCTCTCCATGTGTGGAAGAAAGAAGAGTGATGAGAATTGAAGATGCTTGAAATTAATTAGTTCAATGGACTAATGGAACATGTGAATATCATTCTCCGTGACACTGAGACTAGAAGAACTATATGGTGCCTGGCTA
>NW_006408631.1:6671830-6672431 GCF_000296735.1 Chrysochloris asiatica
AATGATGCAGAGAGCATCAAAAGAAGATGGGAGGAATGCACAGAGCCTCTGTGCCAAAATGAAATAGTCTATGTTAAACCATTTCAAGAGGTAGCATATGATCAAGAGCTAATGATACTGAAGGAAGAAATCCAGAGTGATCTCAAGAGACTGGCAAAGAATGAGGAACTGGAAAATGATGGAATACAAACTGATATCTTTCAACAAACTGAAGCCAAAATGTTCACTTTAAAACCAAAATTGTCAAATCATAGTAGTCATCACATCGATGGTAATTCTTTGGTATCTTCCACCAGTTTCTATATTTCAACAACAATTTCTTCATTCATTAAGAAGATAAGACTCTTCTTTGAAGTCTTCTGACCTTCTTAAAATGCTTTGACTAAAAACTGTTGTTTTGTGAGGAACAGCATACCTGTAAAAATTGTTGTAAAGCTTCAGGGATTTGGGAAAATGTCCACTTGAGTGTTGTTAAAAATTTATTATTATCCCTCCCCTCAAAATATTTCTTTTTTTATGGCACAAAAAGTTCTTTTTTGTTTTTAAGGAAATCTAATGATACTCATTGGAGTCCTGTTGGGGCACTGTGGATTAATGTGCT
>NW_006408631.1:6672531-6675086 GCF_000296735.1 Chrysochloris asiatica
AATAAAAACTTGTGTGGATTTTTGTTTTTGTTTTTTAGAGTGGTTTCTGCTCTGTAAGTCTCATAGCCTCTGAGGGGTTGTGATCTGTGATAGGTACAACATCACATAGTCATGTCCACTTCCATACCTCTGTTTCTTTAATGTGGTTTCTGGTCAAGTAGATTACCATGTTTTTTTGGTACCATGTTGATTACATCAAACATTTTGTAAGACCAGATATTGAAGATGTACGAGACCCTAGAGTAAAAAACAAAACAAAACAAAAAATACTCATACTTATCTTGTGTGTTGAGTCCAGTAATGTGGAGGAGGTACCATATCAGCCCCTAATAATGTCTCTGATTCTGGAATATTAAATATTTGGTAGCAGTGGTAGTTAGCTCTGTCATGGTATTCCCAAGACTCAAGCATAGTTTCTATTCTGACGCCATGCTCATATTCTTCTTACACTCATTATGCAGCTTCTATTTGACTTTCCCCATTAAATTGCTCTTACCCCACAGGCATAGGATACAATATTGGGATTCTGACAATTAAGCTGTATTTCCATTACAATGGTACATTTGAGAACAGACAAAATTACCAGTGGGTGGGTGTGTGAACCCAAGGGCCTATGGTGAACTAAACCAGGAGTCAGAGCCCTCTGTTTCCCACTTTAACAAAGTCAACAATAACACATTGCTGTTTTCAAGTCATTTCTGACTCATAGTGACCCTGTGTAGGGTTTTCAAGGAACAGCTAATGGATTTGAACCACGGACCATTAACACATTAGGTTCCAGTTTATTAATGTCATTTCAAACCCCTTCTTCAGGAATCACTAAAATATCTGGGTATTTGTTTTCCCCAGAAACTCCTGGAGTGACATTGTAGGATCAGCATTAAAATGCAAGCCACTGGGTTTGCAGTTTAAACCCACCAGTTGCTCCTTGGAAACCATATACAGTGTCACTATGAGTTGCAACCAACTTGATGACACTTAACAACAACAGAAACAAGTATAGTGTAACAGTATAATACAAGTCTGCTATGAGTGGGTTTGGTTTTTAGTGTTGTTGTTTATTTGTTTTTTGGCTTGTATAAGAAAATTTTTACAGGTGCCTTTGGGGAAGAATTATGGAAACTACAACAATGTTTACTCACCATACTATTACAGGGCCCTTTCACATAAGAGCCTCACCTTTCCTTCAGTCAATAATTTATGGGTTAGAAAAATGGTTCCAGTATGTAAACAAGGCAAAGAAGCATGACCTTTTACTGGGACAACTGACTGATGCGCATTTTATTCAAACATGATTTCTTTTGATTGTATATATTCAGTTATCCCTAGTTTGCTACCCATCTATGTTGTTCTTAGTCAAAAAGAGAAATTAAACTGAAAATAGTTGTAACAAATGTTCTCTGTTGGTTGCTTGGAGAGCTTTGAAGCTGGGATAGCTTACTGAAATTGGGGGAAAGGGTGTGGGAAATGGAATTTTAAACTTTCAACTGTAAAGAGTCAATGGATGTGTGTTGCTCTTAGGAAGTAGTATAACATTGGACAAAATGTTTCTTTTTACCCAAAAGCAATTCCTGGACAGAGATTTAGCTATGAGCTCTCACAAAATAACACTCCTAGAACTTAGGTAAATGAATGTCACTTCTATTCTGGAAGGAGATCTTAGTGTGCATCGCATACTTTATATTTGTTTTTAATTGACTAATATGATTTGGGAGCAGCATATTTAAATCTTTAGTTCTGTTTTGAAAGGTAAATGTTTTATAATTTGCAAACTCTTACCACAGACAAACTACATAAGGATAGATAAGCTAGAAATATACAAAGCAAAAGGGTAAATTCAGCCTAGAATTACAAAATACATAAAACTCAGAAGTACATAAATGAGAAACAATTTTAATCCTCCTTGAACCTAGATTACTGGGTCCATTGAGTTATGTTAAACTACCCAGGCCATTTGTCCTTAGGTGTTCCAGCTCTGACTCTCTTGAATTAGTTGTCATGTACACAATTCACCCAGTGTTTCTTATCCTCACTCCAAGAATAAAAAATAGCATTTGGAAACAAACCTATAGTAGAAAGAAACATGAGGGGACATGCATAATTTTAATTTTTTTCCATCAAAACAAATGCATACAAACTTGTTATAATATGTCTGAACAAGATCTAGTAAAAGGCATTAAAATGAAGAAGCCATCAGTTTGAAAAGACACCCAATCAGAATAACATGAATTCTGCAAAAATTAAAACTAGAACAAAGATCAAATTTATGGTGAAGCCAATGTTCATAGCAGTACTATTCACAATAGCAAAAAGATGGAGACAGTATAAGTGTACAGCAATGGAAGAATGGATAAACAAACTGTGGTACATACACACAATGGAATATTTTGCTACCTTGAAGAATAATAGGGAAACTGTAAGGCACCACATAACATAGATGAATCTTGAGAACATTATGCTGAGTGAAATTTGTCAGTAACAAAGGACAAATATTACATAAGACCATTATTGTAAAAGCTTAAGAAAAAAATATCCACACTCAAAGGAAAAAAAAA
>NW_006408631.1:6680431-6682532 GCF_000296735.1 Chrysochloris asiatica
AGTTTCAAACCGCTGACCTTAAGGTTCACAGCCCAATTCGTAACCACTACGCTACCAGAGCTCCTTATCTCAATGTATAGAACCCCAAAATCCTAACAACTGCAACAATAAATAAAATCATTATAAGTTGAGAAAAAATAGAAGTTTTTAACAAATAAATTGTGTTTGGGTCCACCATAAACACTCACAGAAGCAGCAGTCAAGAAATCAAACGATGTATTGCATTAGGTAAATCTGCTGTGCAAAAACTCTTAAAAGTGTTCAAGAGCAAAAATGTCACTTCAAGGACTAAAGTGCTCCTGACCCAAGGTGGGGTATTTTCAATTGCCTCATATGCATCTGAAATTTGAACAATGAATAAGGAAGATCATAGACAATTGATGCATTTGAGCTGTGATGATGGAGAGGAATATTAAAGGTGCCATGGACTGCCAGAAGAACAGACAAATATGTGTTGGAAGAAACACTACCAAAATACTCCTTAGAAGCCAAGATGGCCAGACTTCATCGCTCATACTTCATATATATTATCAGGAGGTACCAGAGAAGGTCATCACACTAGGTAAAGTGGAGGATCCGTGAAAAAGATAGATACCTCAAATGAGATGGATTGTTACAGTGGCAGCACCAGTGGGCTCAAGGTCAGAGGCAATTGTGAGGATGGTGCAGGACCCCATGGTGTCTCACTCTGTTGTACATGTAGGGTCGCTATGGTTTGGAACCTATTCTACGGAACAACAATAAAAATGAGATGAAGGGAGCATGACACCTCTATAAGATAAGCACTGAACTGCAAACCACAAGGTTGATGTTTCTAGCCAACCAGCCACTCTGCTGTAAAAAGATGAGGCTTCTGCTACTACAAAGATTTACATTTTCAGAAACCAATATACAGGGTCACTATAAGTCAGAATTGAGCCAGTGGCATACAACTCTGAGACTAAGACAAGTGTATTACTGAGAGAACTTGTCAGCAACTGCCCTCTGATTGTCAAGATATGTCTAAACATGTTTTGTTTTGAATATAAAACATGTTTAGACATGTTTGTACTAAACTGGAACTCAAGTAGCAATACTCTTTGACCTACCCATTATAGTTAAACACTGTGTCTTAATTATTTAGTGTTGCTATTACATAAATACCATAAGTGAGTGACTTTAAAAAAAAACAAGTTTGTTTTCTCATTACTAAGGATACTGGTGGTGGTGTGCCATGGAGTTGTTCAGAATCATAGCAACCCTGCATAGAGTTCTGAGGCTGTAAATCTTTACTGGAGCAGAAAGTCTCATCTTTCTCCCACAGAGTAGCTGGTAGTTTTGAACTGCTGGCCCTGATGTTGGCAGTCCAGCTGGTAACCACTATGCTACCAGAGCTCTGTAAGTTAAAGAAGCTGCAAGTCCAATTCATGGTGCCAACTCTAGGGAAAGCTTGTATCTTTGTTGGTCCCTGGGGTGGGGCAGGGAAGAGCTTGTGTCGTTTCAGCTTCTAGTCCTTAATAGTCTAGCAGCATGGCATCTGTCTGTCCCTTCATTTGCTTAATCTGCTGTTTTCTATTTCAAACGAGAGTGACTTAAAGTACATCCTACAACAATCTAACTCTTTCACATAATAAGACACAAAAATAGAATTTATACACCAAATAAAATTATGAGTTGTTGTTGTTAGGTGCCATGGAGTTGGTACTGACTCACAATGACCCTATGCACAACAGAATGAAACACTGCCCGGTCCTGGGCCAACCTTACAGTTGTCACACTTGAGCCCATTGATACTGCCACTTTGCCAATCCAACTCGCTGGGCATCTTCTTCTTTTTCTCTGGCCCTACACATTACCAAATACGATATCCTTCTCCAGTGACTGGCCCCTCCTGACAATATGTCTGAAATATGAGAGACGAAGTTTGGCCTTCCTAGCCTCTGAGGAGAACTCTGGCTGCACTTCTTCCAACATAGATCTGTTGATTCTTTTGGCAGCCCATGGCACTTTCAATATTCTCCTCCAACACAATAATTCAGAAGCATCAATTCTTCTATGGTCTTCCTTATTCACTGTCCAGCTTTCACGTGCATATGAGGTTATTGATAATACCATGGCTTGG
>NW_006408631.1:6682927-6689538 GCF_000296735.1 Chrysochloris asiatica
CATAGATTTTGGAAACAAAATAATTTGCCTTTTCATCTCCCATTCTTTAATTCTTAATTTAACATTGATTTCTATGTTTTAAATCTACTGCATTTATCTCTTATTAATTACTTTGCATCTTGTCATTGAAAAAGAAAAATCTAATAAGGTATTTTAACATCTCACTCCATAGTGATTATTAAAATACATGATAATCTATAAGATATACACCTGTACTTCAAAGAAATGATCTAGGGGCATTTTTATGGAATAATTCATCCCAATTCCAACTTGACTGGTGGCTTTTTACAGGTTCATTTAAAGTAGTCTTTTGTTTGTTTGTTTGTTTGCTTGGTTTTTTGTTTTTAACTTGCTTTTCTAGGTAGTAATAAGAAACTGATCATTTATAATTCAATAATATCTTATTCAGATACTTCATTCCTTTGGGAATCATAGATAGGCCTTAATTAAATTTAGAACATCACCATTTGAGTCTCAGAAAGCATTTGCAAGTACTTCTCTTCCTATTGCTAAGAATTAAAATATTCTGGAACTAGAAAGCACAGATCAATTCAAGAGGTACTGCTTATCCTCATGAGGTACCTACAAATATTAAATCCATGTTTACGTGTAAGAACTTTTTGACATGCTTGAAGCAACTGTTGAAGCGTTTGGGATGCCTGGTGGTTTAAAAGGTCCTTGCTGGTAAATCTTAAAACATTAACTTCCTAAAAGAAAGAAAAAAGCATGATTAGAGACAGAATAAAATTAATTCACATACTAGAGTGATCTTAAGTGGAGAAAATAAGTTACAAACAGAGAGAAGTATGGTTTGCTTTTTAATCAGATTTAGAAACTCCGCTTTAACGTCCCCATGATGTTGTTGTTGTTAAGTACCGAGGAGTTGGTTCTGACTCATAGTGACCCTGCACAGGGTTGCCTAGGCTATAAACCTTTACAGGAGCAGAATGCCTCATGTTTCTCCCCCGGAACTGCTTGTAGTTTCGAACTGCTGACCTTGCAGTTGGCAGCCCAACTCGTATGATAGTGAGAGATTAAAAGAAAGAAAACACTGAAAAAATGTTGGAGGGGAAAGTATTTTAAATGGACTAGAAAAGGGTTTTTTCCTGCTGCATGGCCAATATAATGTAGACAATTGAATCCTAGACAGAAAGCAATGTTTTATTTTGATGTCTGCTAGATTCAAGTCTACCCTTTATGCAAAATTATAATAGATAAAAACAAAAACATAGGAAAAATACCCTAAAATATTATGTGAACTATAATGAAATGCTGCCTCCCCATTGCCAATCCAATTTCTACTATCACAAAAGTTTCAAATAGTTGGTTTTATTTTTATAGGTTTCTGAAACCATTTAGGTCAACTAGTTTCCTACCATCATCCCAGTAAAATGAAAACATTGGGAGATTTCTCAAAAGTGAATTTATTCTTAGAGTGTGGATTCTTTTACATTTCCTCACAGTTGTCCTTTTCTTATCACCAACTTCTTCAACCACACATGCATATCAAGTTCCTACCTTGTAGGGCCCAACATTCATCTGTCAGTTTGTCATACTGTGGTGGTTTGTGTGATTTTGTGATGCTGAAAGATATGCCACAAGTACTTTAAATACCAACAGGGACACCCATGGTGGATAGGTTGCAGCTGAGCTTCCAGACCAAGGCAGATGAGGAAAAAGGAGAGGTGGAAAACTGCTGAAGGTTTAGCCAATGAAAATCGTATGAATAGCAGTGGAACATTAGCAGATGTAGTGTTGGACAAGAGCCACTCAAATTGGAAGGCACTCAAAGTATGACTGGGGAATAAACTACATCCTCAAAATAGAGTAGACCATCATGATATGAATGGAGTAAAGCTTCAGGACAGGACTTTCAACTGTTGATGGGGCACAACTCAAAATGAGGAGAAACAGCTTCAATCTTCCATTAATGATTGGAACATGGAATGTGTGACGTAACAATCTAGGAAACTAGGAAACTGGAAGTTGACAAAAAATGAAATGGAATACATGAAGGTAGATATTCTAGGCATTGGAGAGCTGAAATGGACTGGTATTGGACATTTTGAATCAAGCAATCATCTGGTTTACTATGCTGGGAAGGACAAACTGAAGAGGAATGGCATCACTTTCATCCTCAAAAAGAACATTTCAACATCTATACTGAAGCATACTGCTGTTTGTGATAGGATAATTCCCATTCCCTTACAAGGAAGACCAATTAATACCACTGTTATTCAAATTTGCACACCAACCACCTAAGCCCGTGATAATTGAAGAATCCTATTAACTTCTTCCATCTGAAATTGATCAAACATGTAACCAAGATGCAATGAGAATTACTAGTGAATGGAATGTGTAGGTTGGAAACAAAGAGGAAGGATCAGTAATTGGAAATAGGGTCTTAATGATAGAAATGATGCTGAAGATTACTTGATAGAATTTTGCAAGACCAATGACTAAGTCATTGCAAATACCTTCATAAAATAACATAAAAGGAGACATGGACCTCACTTAGTGGAATACACAAGAATTAAAATGAGTATGTCTATGGGAAGAGACAGTGGAAAGGTTCAATATCATCAGCAAAAAAAAAAAAAAGGCCAGGGTAGACTGTGTAGCAGATCATCAATTGCTATATGAAAGTTCAGACTGAAGCTGAAAAATATTAAATCAAGTCCATGATAGCCAAACTTTAACTTTAAACATACCCCACTTTAATTAGAAACCATCTCAAGTACAGGTTTGATGCATTAGACATTAATCACCAAAGAAGAGTTGTGGGATGACATCAAGAACACCATGCAGGAGGAAAGCAACAGGTCATTAAAAAGAAAACAAAGACAAAAATAATGTCAGGAGAGACTCTAAAACTGACTTTCCAGCATAGAGATGCTAAAGTGAATGAAAGTAAAGAAGAAATAATTAAGCTGAACAGAAAATTTAAAAGGGAAGCTCAAGAAGACAAAATCAAGAATTATACTAAAATGTGCCAGGACCTGGATTTTGTCAAGTGCATTTTCTGCACCATTTCCTCAAACTGACATCTTTGTTCTTCAGAGCTTAAAGAGGATTTGCCTAATGCAATGCATCACATGCACCTGACCCAAGCCATGGTATTTTCAATATCCTTAAATGCATGTAAAATTTGGACAAAGAATAAGGAAGACTGTAAAAGAATTGATGTATTTGAGTTACGATACTGGAAAAGAATATTAAAAGTGCTCCTAATTGCCAGAAGAACAAACAAATATGTGTTGGAAGAAGTAGCCAAAATGTTCCTTAGAAGCCAGGATGGAGAGACTTCATCTTTTATACTTCAAACATATTATCAGGAGGGAGTAGTGCTTGGAGGATATCATGCTTGGTAAAGTGAAGAATCTGCAGAATACAGGAAGCCCCCCAACAAGAAGGAATGGCACAGTGACAGTATTATGAGCTCAAACTTGACAATGATTGTGAGAATGGCCAAGTATCAGGCAGTGTTTCATTCTGTTGTACATAAGGTTGCTTTCAGTCTGAACTGACTCGATGGCATCTAACAACAACAACAAAGTCATAGGTGTTGCAATCTTCTATCATATGATCTGCAGTATTGTTTCAACCACCAATCCCACATTTTCTGGCTACTGATCCTTACTGTCTGCTTTCAATATTCACATTCCAATCAAAATTTATTATCAATGCCTCTTGATTGCATGTTTGATCAATTTCAGGCTGAAGAAGTTGGTAGAATTCTTCAATTTCATTATCATTGGTTGGTGAATAAATTGGAATAAAAATAATATTACCTAGTTTTCCTTGTGTTATAAATTGTTGCTCCTAAGTGCTACTGATTCAGTTCTGAGTGGATCATAACAGACTACTGATAACATTGCAAAAAAAAAGGGAATTCCAGAACACTTAATTGTGTTCCTGAGGTACCTGTACATAGTCCAAAAGGAAGTCATTTGAACAATGGGATATTGAGTGGTTAAAATAAGGAAAGGTCTGTGTCAGGTGTGTATCGTTTCATAATACTTATTCAATCTGTATGCTGAATAAATAATCTCAGAAATTGAATTGTATAAAGAAGAACATGGCTTCAGATTGGAGGAAGATTAATTAACAACCTGTGATATGCAGATGACACAATCTTGCTTGCTGGAAGAGAAGTGGACTTGTAATACTTACTGATGAAGATCAGAGACTACAGCCTTCAATATGAATTGGAACACAATATAAGGAAAACAACAATCCTCACAAGTGGATCAATAAATAGCATCACAATAAATGGAGAAAAGATTGAATTTGTCAAAGACTTCACTTTACTTTTATCTACATCAAGTTCATGTACGTAGAAATCTAAAGTTCAAACAACATATTGTTTTGGGCAACTGTGCTGCAAAAGACCTCTTTAAATTGTTAAAGATCCAAGATTTCCATTTGAGGACTACGGTGAGCCTGATCTAAGTCATGGTATCTTCAGTTGCCTCATGCACATGAAAACTGAGCAATGAATAAGGAAGACCATAGAAGAATCCATGCATTTGAATTAAGATGTTGGAAACAAATATTGAAAGTACCCTGAACTGCCAGAAGAACAAACAAATCAATCTTGGAAGAAGTACAACCAGAAGTGAGGATGGCAAGACTTTGTCCCTGAATCTTTGGGTGTGTTATCAGGAGGGACTTGACTCTCAAACTTTGGACATATTATCAGGAGGGACCAGTCCCTGCAGCAGGATATCATATTTGGTTAGTGGTGGGTCAGAAAAAAGGAAGACCCCCCCAATGATCAAGTTTAGTGCAGAGTCGACAGCGATTGGCTCAGGGTTACCAATGATAGTGAGGTTGGCGCAGGACGAGCAGTGTTTCGTTCTGTTGGACATAGTGTTACTATGAGTTCGTGCTGACTCGATGACACATAACAACAACAAAAGCCATGGAGAACATGTCGCCGTAAAACATGAAGCTCCTTGATGTCATATAGATCCTTCTCGCATCACCTCATATTTGAAATTCAATTTCCCTTGCCAGTTAGTAACCAACAGGAAATAGCCAAAGTAATAATTATAGGTATCAGTCAACACATGCTTAATCCTTCTGTAATGTATGTCACTCATCAGCATTTTCAGTCTTTCAGGTTTCTTGAGGAGCTCTTATTCCAGTCATGGCATGTGCTGTCACATGGCAGGGACCTGTTTAACTATGTGAATCTGAAGAAATGGGCTTCATACCACCAATCCTACCATCAGAGTTCAGTTGGAGCATATGTGTCCTACATAATTGTATCAAAATCCATACTACCTCAGTTTTTTCCCTTGATTTCAGCATGCCTTCCACCAAAAACATGTAGTAGCAACAAAAGATTCAAAGCTGAAAGGGCTACATCTGTTATTTCATGTCAATTGTAATTTCTATTATGTTCATGTTTTAAAAATGACCTTAATAAAAATGTATCATCCAGCCCTTGCTGAGGCAGAAGTGATTAGGAGTATTTATATTGTGCAAGAAATAAAACTAGCAGATTAAGGCAACATAATTTCTTAGAATTGAGAATAGAATAAGAGTCAGCATCTACACTAAAGGTTTCATCAGATAGTCAAGGCTTGTTACCACTTAAACTAAGTTTTGGAGCTCTGGTGCAATGAAATTCAGAGAACATTTCTCAAAGGAAGGTGGGCCTCACTGGATTTATTCAATGCACTGTGCTTTATAAGCTTGGAAAATGCATTCATCAGAGCCTAGATTTCTGGAAAAGAACGTGCTGTTGCTTGTACACTGAGTAGGCGTTTGAACATTCATTCTGGGTAAACTTCTTTACAATATAATCTGTCAGAAAATAGCTACAGCAAATACAATATCTCTAGGCTTATTTAATTAGTATTTTTTAGAATCTCTGAAGTGAACTCTTACATGGATCAGCACTCATGAATATTAAACATAAAGGATAAAATCTTAAACTTAATCACTGTCCTGCAAGTGCTTCAGTTGGTTAAGCAAATCTTTTGTAGTTACCAGCTAATTCTCCACTGGATCTTAATTATTTTCAAATGAACTAGCTCCCTACTTGGATCTCACGCAGATCACAGCTTGATTTTTAACCTACACAGCAAAATTAAGTTGTACAAATATCAGTCCACAATATGGTGCTCTCACAAAGCCTTTAATGTACACTGCAGTGTGGAATGGAGCCTGGAAGGTTTTGGTGGAATCACATTGGTGAATTATGCTTCAAATTTGGACTGATCTTAAAAAAGGAAGCACACTCTCAGAGCCAATTTTGATTCGTAGTCTAAAGAACAGTTTCTCATAGAGGAAAAATAGACATCAGAAACCGGACTAAGCATTAAGCTTAATGTTTAGTATTCTAGACACAAAGGAAAATTATAAAAGATATTTTGTTAAGTTTCAATACTTTTACCAGTCCCACAATAAGCAATTGGGTAGAATATTTGTTAAGAAAGGAAAACAAGTCAGCCTACAGGACAATTCTACCTTACTAGAATATGGTTGCCTCTCTTTCTTTAATTATGCATACCAGAGTCATATGAAATACTAACTTTAATAATGTAGGTAACTGATTTTCATCACTAGAATTAAAAGCAAGATATATATATGTTGTTGTT
>NW_006408631.1:6690297-6698567 GCF_000296735.1 Chrysochloris asiatica
GGGACTTCATAAATTTCATGGGAAAATTGTGTTATCTTTTAATTCCACATTTCTACAAACTTTTTGAAGGCCCCTCGTATATATCTATTGATAATTGTTACTAAGTGCTGTAGAGTCGATTCTTACTCATTAACAACCATTGTCTATATATGTTGTTGTTGTTAAGTGCCATCTAGTCCATTCCAACCCATAACGACCCTCTATAGGGTTTCCAAGGTGCAGCTGGTGACCTTGAACCACCAACCTTGCAGTTCAAAGGACTTTGCATTCTGACACATTAGACCACAGTGCCACACCAGGACTATATATAGATATTACTTATTTTTGTATCATTGATACCTAGGAAAATAGCTAACACAAAGTTATTATTTAGTAGATTTGTTGCAAGGAATTGTCTTTTGTGAGTTGATACAGATCACATTATATGAAATATGCTGTAAAAGAATATATACAATACCAAGACTTCTAAATTGGTTTATCATCCCTCAATGTTTAAATAAACTATTTGGGAAAACTTCAAATCTGAGTATGAAGAAGAAAAATAAGTCTTAAACTGGAGCTTTCTAATAGCTATTAAGAAATCTGATGACATTTATTTATCAAATTGTAAATGAAACTTGTTAATATCACTAATCAGTTTTATTTAAAGCTATGGTCTTTTTTAATCTATGCACATAAAAACAATTGTATTATTTATTTCAATTTTCTTGTTATTGCTTTCATTTAAGTTATAATATGAAGTCAAAGTAGAAAATTTTGAGAGCACAGGAATCATTGAAAAAAAAATTCAAATCACCTTTATTCTCCTATACAGGAAAAATATTAGCATTTTAGCTATTGACTTTTGATTTATATATATTACATATACATGTATGTATGTGTCAATCATTGCAATAGGTTCCATATGATCAAAAATCTATTAAATTGAAGGAACTAGTACAAGCTACACTGAAGACAATGGTGAAAAACAAGGCCCCAGGAACTGATGGAATACAAATTGACATGCTCCAACAAACTGATACATTCCTGAAAGTACTAACTCAACTCTGCCCAAAAATTAAAAAGACAACTACCTGGCCAATCAATTGGAAGAGATCCATATTTGTGTCCATTTCAAAGAATGGTGACCCAACAGAATTTGGAAATCATCAAACAGCATCACTAAAATCATATGCAAACAAAATTTTGTTAAATATAATTCAAAACTGGTTGTGGTAATTCATTGACTGAGAGCTGACAGCAATTCAAACCAGCTTCAGAAGAGGACATGGAATGATAAATATCATTTCTGACCTCAGTTAAATCTTTGCAGAAAGCAGACAGTGCCAGAAAGATGTTTACTTGTGCTTTATTAACTACGCAAAGACATTCAACTGTGTAGATCATTACAAGTTGTGGATAACATTTTAAAGAATGGGTATTCCAGAATACTTAATTGTGCTCATGAAGGACCTATACACAAACCAAGAGGTGCTCATGATGAACCTGTACATAAACCAAGAACTGAACAATCAGATACTGAATGGTTTAAAATCAAGAAAGGTGTGCTCCAGGGTTGTACTTTTCCTCATATTTATTCTATCTATATGATAAGCAAATAATCTGAGAAGCTGGACTATATGAACAAGAACATGGCATGACACACTCTTGTTTTCTGGAAGGGAAGAGGACTTGAAATATTTCGTGATGAAGAACAAAGACAATAACCTTTAGTATGAATTGAACCTCAATACAGCTGTGAGACAGATGCTCCTTAGAAGCAGAGATGATGATACTTCATCTCTCATATTTTGGACATGTTGTCAGGAGGGACTAGTCTTTCTAGAAAGACATAATGCTTAAAAAGAGGAAGGATCACCAAAAAGAGGAAGAGGCTCAAAAAGATGGAATGAGACACTGGCAGCAACAGAGCAACTGCTCTTCCTCTTGCTACTGTACCTCTGCTAAACTCTACCATTCCTTCTTGGAACTCCACCTCATCTGGTGAGTTTATCACTTCCCCTAGGAAAGTCCATCCTCCCTAGGAACTGGTGTCAAGGCTCAGATAGAGACTTCTAAGGGGATGGTCCTCCACTTTCACTGTGCCCACTTATTGAAATTCTGAATACCTGCACAGCCTCTGAGTGCAGTAAGTGCAGTATTGTCCTGTTTTCTGTGATGAACTCTACTAAGAATCCCTCTCTCATCTAGGATTATTATCTGTTGTTGTTGTTTTTGTTGTTAGGTGGTATCTAGTTGGCACCGACTTGTAACGACCTTATGCACAACAGAACGAAACACTGCCTGAATCTGGGCCAGTATCATGATTGTTGCCACGCTTGAGTCCTTTGATGCTGCCACTTTGCCAATCCATCTCGTTGGGGGTCTTCCTTTTTTTCTCTGACCCTCCACCTTACCAAACTTGATATCCTTCTCCAGCGACTGGTCCTTCCTGATAATATGTCTGAAGTAGGAGAGATGAAGTTTGTCCATCCTGGCCTCCAAGGAGCACTTTGGCTGTACTTCCAACACAGATCTGTTGGTTCTTTTGGCAGCTCATGGCACTTTCAATATTCTCCTCCAATACCATAACTCAAAAGCATCAATTCTTCTATGGTCTTCCTTATTCACTGTCCAGGTTTCTCATGCATATGGGGCTATTGAAAATACCATGGCTTGGGTCAGGTGCACCTTAGCCCTCAAGCTGACATCTTTGCTCTTCAATACTTAAAACTGTTAAATGGTACCAAAGAAATACATTTGTGCCCCGATGTCTTAAGGAATTTCTCCTTTTAACTGCAGGTATAACAAAAGAAGGGTCAAAGGAAATGTGGCTGTAATTGTTGTTGTTGTTGTTGTGAAGTGCCGTCAAGTCCGTTCCGACCCATTGCGACCCTGTATAGGGTGTCCAAGGAGCAGCTGGTGAACTTGCACTGCCGACCTTGCAGTTCAAATGGCTTTGCAATCTGACGCATTAACCCACAGTGAGAAATATGGTGCTTTATTCAGCTCTCTCAGTTTTGACTTTTCCCTGCTTATGTCCAAGGATTTTCTATTGACTTAAATTGTTGCCTGACATCCTCTTCCCTGGGAATCTATTGTCTTCCAAGAGATGCATCATTTTATCACGCAATTAAGCCTCATGCTCCATTAATTTCTCAGACACTACCAGACTTAAGTTTAAGCTGAAAACCAATAGAGGTAAAAACGATGACTTGAATAAATACTGTAATATCATATCCCCTAAGTAAGAAGCTAAGTATTATTACAAAATCCATTTCTTCCTAAATTAAATATAGTTTTAACCAATCTGTCAAGCATCTCCAGCTTTGGGGCACACACACAAAAAAAAATGTCACTTTTATTACCTAAATCAATATACTGCGCAGCGGCATCCTTGTGGTCTGTCGGGACCTCTGCTGAGCAATCATGTCTAAAGGACCTGCAGTAAGCATTGATCTTGGCACCACCTACTCCGGTGTGGGTGTCTTACAGTTCAGGAAAGTGGAGATCATTGCAAATGATCAGGGCAACTGAACCACCTCAAGCTATGTCGCATTTACTGACACCAAACGATTGATCGGTGATACCTCAAAGAATCAAGTTGCCATGAATCCTACTAATGCTGTTTTTTATGCCAAATATTTGATTGGAAGATGATTTGATGACACTGTTGTCCAGTTTGATATGAAGCATTGACCATTCATGGTGGTGAATGATGCAGGTAGGCCCAAGGTCCAAGCAGAATATAAGGGAGAGACCAAAAGTTTCTATCCAGAGGAAGTGTCCTCTATGGTTCTAACAAATATGAAGGAATTTGCAGAAGCCTACCTTGGAAAGACTGTACCAACCTACTTTAATGACTCCCAGCATAGGCCACCAAAGATGCTGGAATCACTGCTGGCCTCAATGTACTCAGGATTATCAATGAGCCAACTGCTGCTGCTATTGTGTCTGGCTTAAACAAAAAAGGTTGGTGTTGAAAGAAATGTGCTGATATTTGACTTAGGAGGCTGCACTTTTGATGTGTCAATCCTCACTATTGAAGATGGAATCTCTGAGGTCAAATCCCCAGCTAGAGACACTCACTTAGGTGGAGAAGACTTTGACAACCGAATGGTCAACCATTCTATTGCTGAGTTTAAGTGCAAGCATAAGAAGGACATTTGTGAGACTAAGAGGGCTGTCTACCACCTCCGTACTGCTTGCGAACACGCAAAGCACACTCTCTCTTCTAGCACTCAGGCCAGTATTGAGATTGATTCTCTGTATGAAGGTATTGACTTCTATACCTCCATTACCCAGGCCCGATTTGAAGAATTGAATGCTGACCTATTCCCTGGCACCCTGGGTCCTGTGGAGAAAGCCCTTAGGGATGCCAAGCTAGACAAGTCACAGATCCATGACATTGTCCTGGAGGGTGGCTCTACCCTTATTCCCAAGATTCAGAAACTACTTCAGGATTTCTTCAATGGCAAAGAATTGAACAAGAGTATCAACCCTGATGAGGCTGTTGCTTATGGTGCAGGTGTCCAGGCAGCCATCTTTACTGGAGACAATTCTGAAAATGTTCAAGATTTATTGCTTCTGGATGTCACACCTCTTTCCCTTGGTATTGAAACTGCTGGTGGGGTCATGACTGTCCTCATCAAGCACAATACTACTATACCTACCAAGCAGACACAGACTTTCACAACCTACTCTGACAACCAGCCAGGTGTACTCATTCAGGCTTATGAAGGTGAACGTGCCATGACCAAGGATAACAACCTGCTTGGCAAATTTGAACTTACTGGCATACCTCCTGCACCCCGTGGTGTTCCTCAGATTGAAGTCACTTTCGATATTGATCCCAATGGTATCTTCAATGTGTCTGCTGTGGGTAAGAGTAATGGAAAAGAGAACAAGATTACCATCAGTAACGACAAGGGCCGCTTGAATAAAGAAGACATTGAACAGATGGTTCAGGAAGCTGAAAAGTACAAAGCTGAGATGAGAAACAGCGGGATAAGGTGTTCTCTAAAAATTCACTTGAATCTTATGCATTTAATATTAAAGCAACAGGTGAAGATGAAAAGTTTCAAGGCAAGATCAATGAAGAAGATAAACAGAAGATTCTTTTTTTTTTTAAACAAATTTTCCAATTTCTTTATTTTCATAATACCATTCTGTAGTCAATATTTTCTTGTTCATGAAAGTAGCATGACTCAGAGGCTTGTTTTGTTTTTCCTGATATTTCTCTGTATGTTCAGCATCTTGCCACAGTTCTTCTAAAATGGAATATAATGAATCATCTCTTGTATCTCCACCCTCCATTTCACTATGAAATGTATCTTTTTCAGTAATGCTGTATTGTGATGTCTCAATCCCAAATTTGCCATCTGAACAGCTTTGATGTAGGGTTTCAGTCTCCAATGTCCATGGTTCTTCTCCTTGCTCCAACTTGAAGATGACCTCAGGTTTGGGAACTTGATACCCCATTGAGAGCAGGTTGCTGTAATTCTCCAGCGTCACATCCTGGTACAAGCATCTCTGAGCAGAGTCCAAGTGCTGCCACTCCTCTCTGCTGAATTCCACAGTCACATCCTCAAATGCCACTGATTCCTTAGAAAAGTCACCTACTGAGAATACAACGGAGCTCAGCTCTACCGTCACACATGTGGTGGCCATGAGTCTGAGTTAAGTCCGCTGGTAACTGGTTGGTTGTCTTGTTATTGTGATAGTTTGTTCTACTAGACCCGCTGGCCAGCACTGAAATAATTCCGTCCATGGCATCTTCACTTTGTCACAGGGGAGGCCCAGGCTCTTGTGTCCCTGGGGACTCCCAGCAGACTGTTCTCATATTATTCACGCCCACATTTTAGACTAGACAAACTGCCTCTGGGGAGGTGAACTTTTGAATCTGCTGGGGGCTCGGAGGCCAGAGCCGACATCTTGGATGAGACCAAATGGCCAAACAAAAGATTCTTGATAAATGCAATGAAATAATCAACTGGCTTGATAAGAATCAGACTGCAGAGAAAGAAGAATTTGAACATCAACAGAAAGAGCTGGAGAAAGTCTACATTACCAAGTTGTACCAGAGTGCAGAAGAAATGCCTGGGGGCTTCCCTGGGGGTGGAGCTCCTCCATCTGGTGGTGCCTCTTCTGGGCCCACCATTGAGGAGGTTGATTAAGCCAGTATCTAAGCATAGACATTTTAGCATTGTTACACAGTAAAACATTGAAGGACCCAAATTTGTAGGACATTCAATAGCAGCTTTAAAAAGCAGAACTGCTGTACTAAATTTCTGGGCATGCTCAATACTTGAATACCAAGTTAAGAGAATAGGGGATGAAAGTAACATTGCACTTTATTAGCACTGTATTGTAAGTGGAAAATACAATGTCTTAAATAAAGTTGTATTTAAAAAAAATTAATATGCTTCTGGCCTAGTTTTGTTTATCATGAAATTTCATGGTCAAGACAAAACATTTATGGCTAGATTTGCTTTGACTACCTTCAAAAAAAGTTATGGCCTGTAATTGTAATTAATTTATACTAAGTGGAGTGAAAATAGTCTCTTTATTCATGTTGTTGTTGTTGTTATGTGCCATGGAGTCGGTTTCAACTCATACCGACCCTGTACAGGGTTTCCGAGGCTGTAAATCTTTACGGGAGCAGAAAGCCTCATCTTTCTCTCGCGGAACAGCTGGTAGTCTCTTTATTCATAAACTTACTTTTTATAAACATTGACTTATAAGCTTATTTATGATTAAATAAAAGAAAATTATAAGATAACTATTGTTTGTGTAACTATTGTCCACTATAAATCTCTGCCATTATCAATAAAGGGAAATGACTCTAATTGAGCATGTTCATTAAGGTGCTGCATTTAGTTGGCAAACATAGAATTGCCCACATTTATTATATTTTAAACACATGATCCATTTGGGATCAGCTTCCTGAAATTTAGTTAACTTGCTTCCTTCTCATTGCTTGAGATGTTTCTTAGTTGCTAAGAAAAAATATAGCCAACAACAGATGAAGATTTTTTTTAAAAAAGGCCAACGTGTCATCAAAGTCCTTTGATAATCATCATACGCAAGTATCAAAGAAGAAATAACACTCCAAGAAACAAATTTTGCTTTAGCTTAATTAGGAAACCTCTGTGTGAATTATTATTTATGTATTTTGGGAGATATTCTAAATTGAATAGAATTTAAAAGCCACACTAATTAAATACTTTCAAATACTAAGGAGAGGATATAGTGGTTTTATCAATTTTTATCCATGGATGGTTGAGCTCTTCCAATAATTCATTTGAAGAATATGCTCAATTTTTCATGGTAAGAAAATGCCATTATAAAGGGAACGATATCAGCAGTTTCGTTTTATATTTAAAAATGAAAGAATCTAATTGACTACAGAAGAAAAGTTAGCATGCATAACATTTTAAAAATTATTAAAAGCAATGTTCTTGATTGTTGTTGTGTGCCGTGGAGTAGGTTCCGACCCATAGCGACCCTGTACAGGATTTCCAAGGCTGTAAATCTTTACGGGAGCAGAAAGCCTCATCTTTCTCCCACAGAACAGCTGGTAGTTTCGAACTGCTGACCTTGTGGCTCGCAGACCAATTCGTAACCACTACGCTGCCAGAGCTCCTTAATGTCCTTGATAGTGGTCAGATATTTTTCCCTGTGATTAAAATAACATGATGGATTTATACAGTATTTTCCTTCAGAAGAATCAAAGAATTTGTTTTAAAATGTTTTGACTATTTCCCAATATCTCTATGAGGATGAGGAGGGAAGAAACTTGCATTCTTGCTAATGAATAGAATCTGTGAGAAGGAAAATAGCAAGTTCAACAAAATGACTCATCCCCTACCCCAGCTGTCAATGCAGGCCTTCCTCTTCTGCCCACCCAGTACATTGCTTCTTAAAGGTACAAAATAATATATTAAATCTATCTACATATGACCACATTTGGCCTGCAACTTTACAAACCACAGAATCCAAATAAATTCTTTCTGAATTGGGAACTGTGAATTGTAAGTTACATCAGTTCCTTCTTTCATGATTTCTCCTTTTATTCTACTAATATGTGTTGTTGTTGGTGGTAGCGGTGGTGATTGCATGCTGTCAAGTCAGTTATGACTCATAGTGACCCTGTATAGGATTTCTGACACTGTAAATCCTTATGGAAACAGAAATCCTCATTTTTCTCCCTCAAAGAGGTTGGTAGATTATAACTGCTGAACTTGTATCCCAATGTGTAACCCATTATGCCACCAGGGCTCCTACTATAT
>NW_006408631.1:6699672-6704311 GCF_000296735.1 Chrysochloris asiatica
TAGCAGTTCAAATAGCTCTGCAGTCTGGCGCATAAACCTACATCTCCACACAAGCACAATGTGGAAAACACAAATGGGGAAAGATAGATATTATGTGCAGATTACCAAGGAATCCAGCAATAGAAGGTGAAAAAGACAGACTTCCTCCAGGGTAACAGAGCCTTGAATCCATACTTCTAGCCTCCTAAATTGTAAGAAAACAAATTTCCATTTGTTAAAGCCACCACCTGTGGAAGCAATAGCAAATGAAGACAATAGGTTAACCTTACTGGATGGCTTCCCTGAGGCCAAAACACTTGATGCAGACTCTAAAATGGAAAAACTAAGCTGAAACAGAAGAAAGAACAGAGAAAAGAACACAAATGGTGATTGAGCTTGAAGGATGTAGCAGTTCTGTATTTAGGCTGTGATTTTTTTTAAAGTAAGAGTTTAAAGGGGATCAGGCAAACTTGTAATATTTTAAACAACTATGGATGTGTTCAAAATATTACCAAAAGGTAGAGAAAGGTGATCTATCCTACCATGTTGAAAAGTAGCAGTAAGAGAAAACTAAAACCCCAATTGCCCACAAAATTTAGATAACAACAAACAATAACAGCCAGTAGAACTAATCATTAAACTTTAACATTTAGGAATCATTTTCACATAACAACAACTAATTAATGGAGTCCTAGTGTGGCATTGGTAGCGTTGTGGTTACGAATCGGGCTGCGAACCGGACGGTCAGCAGTTCGAAACTACCAGCTGCTCCGCGGGAGAAAGATGAGGTGATCTGCTCCCGTAAAGATTTACAGCCTTGGAAACCCTATTCAGGGTCACTATGGGTCGAAACCGACTCGACGGCACTTAACAACAACAACAAAGTGTGGCACTGGGCTGCACTGCAAAGTCAGTTTGAACTGCAAGGTTGGTGATTCAAGCTCACCAGCTGCTCCTCAGATACCCTATACAGGATCACTAGTGGTTGGAACTGACTCAATGGCACTTAACAACAACTAATTAATAAACATTATAATGTTGGTCTTACCTAAATTCTTAAATTATGTTTTTAAATGATTATATTACAATCTTTTTAAAAAAAACTTCATGACTTTGTTAAAAGATTGTAAGTCTAAAAAGGGTGTTAAGATTTAGCAAATACATTAGAATTTTTATTCAACCCTTTACTGGATTCCTACTTCATACTAGACCTTGAACTAGTAAACTCTATGGTGACACTAAATTATAGAATATAGTGTGTACTTGCTCTCAAGCTTCTAAATATTAAGTTGGGAAAAATAAAACTTTTTTAAAATAATTAATCTGAGTGATAAGTGATAGGATGGATCTAAGGACTTAAAATGGAGTCAGTTTAGTCATTGTTGTTGTTGTTATGTGCCATCAAGTTGATTCCTGACCCACAGCGACCCTGTATAGGGTCCCCAAGGAGCAGCTGGTGTCTGTTGTTGTGTTGTTGTGAAGTGCCATAGAGTCGGTTCTGACCCATAGCGACCCTGTATAGGGTTTCCAAGGAGCAGCTGGTGAAATTGAACCACTGACCTTGCAGTGATAAATGAAGACCCTGCAAATGGGGAAGTTTGTTTAAAAATTAGCTGAGATGACCTCATGGTCCTATAAGGAGAACAGAATATGCTTAAACCTACCCAGATAATTATCTCTGGAACTAAGCAACTTGGATCCTAACAGGTAGGATGTTTGAGAAGGATTATTGCCTGATTGTTTCCTTTTCCCTAAAGGTAGAATGTTTGAAGAAGTTTATTGCTTTATTGTTTCTTTATTTTATTTTTTTTAATGCTATCTTGGTATTAAGATTGATTAAGTGTACATCCAAATGTAACTTACACTGTATATTGGTGCCCACTCTTCATAATGGACAGGACGGTCTTGAGAGGCTAATCTCTCCGTCCTCCAGAATGCTGGCTTTCTGCTAATAAAGCTTAGATTGGATCTCTCCCTGTCTCTGTGATTGACTACAGTGACAGGCAGCAAGCCCTCCTTTCGGACTGGCAACATTTGGAGAAGGATTGCTTCCATCAGAAAAAAGAAATATTTCTTAATGGTATGTCATTTCATGTGTGTTCACAGAACAATGGCATATCTGATTAACTAAACAAACCAAGGCAAAGCAGTCAATTATTTAAGCTTAGGCTATCTGGTGGTGACCTGATATGATGACATAGGATAAGCACAGAATTGCCAATCACAAGATCAGCAATTCAAACCCACCAGCCTCTTCTTGGGAGAAAAGTGGGATTTTCTGCTCCAGTAAAGATTTACAGCCTTGGAAACCCTATGCAGGGTGGCTTTGAGTAGGAACCGACTTGACTACAAGCAGTAGCATCAGCAGCAAAAATTCAGAATCCATCTTTTTGTATGTTCAAATTCTCAACTTTGCCACTTATTAGATCTGACATATGACACAAATGCCTTCACCTCACTATATGTTGTTTTTCTTTCAGAAAAATGAAAATAATTATATTATCTTTCATTGAGTTGTTGTAAGAATTAATAAAATACATGTAAAATATTTGGAACACTTCCTAATATACCACAATAATTACATTATTGTTAATAATATTTTGATTTTCATTCATCTTTTAGTGTTTCATATATTAGGTCATTTGATTTAAAATGTTTCTATAATTGTTTCTGCTTTTCAAACAAGCAATAGTTCCAGAATATTATATTTTAATGGAACATAGCATTAACTTTGTCCCATTCTTACAGTTAAAGAGTCATTAAACATTTATGGTGCAAAGATTAGCCCTGAGCTGAATCGAGTTGAGATGAGCCTAACTTGAATCCTGACTTTCAATATCTTCTAATTTAGAAGACAAATGGAAAAATACATTGTTGTTGTTGTTGTAAAGTGCCATTGAGTCAGCTCCAACTCATATGCACAACTGAACCCATGCACAACAGAACAGAACATATGCACAAAAGCTCTACTATGCATAACAGAACAAAGCAATGCCTGGTCCTGTCCCATTCACACAATGGATGTCAAGCTTGAGGCCACTATTACTGCCACTATATCAATCAATCCATCTTGTTGGGGTGGGATGAGGGATGGGATTTTCCTGTTTTTCACTCACCAGGCATGATGTCCCTTTTCAGGGACTAGTCTCTCCTGGTATATGTTCAAAGTAGGTGAGATGAAGTCTCACCAACCTAATCCATTATAATTTGGATTATAAAGAGCGTTCTGCTTGTACTTCTTTCAGTACAGATTTGTTTTTTCTTCTGGCTACCCACACCACACCACAATATTCTTCACCAACACCACAATTCAAATGTGTCAATTTTTCTGTGATCTTTTTATTCATTATCCAACTTTCACATGCATATGAGGCTATTAAAAATACCATAGCATGGGTCAGGTGCACATTACTCCTCATTGCTCTTTAATACTTGAAGAGGTCTTTTGCATCAGATTTTTCCTATGCAATACGTCTTTCGATTTCTTGACTGCTTACATGGGTGTTAATTGTGGATCCAAATAAAATGAAATCCTTGAAAACGTCAGTCTTCTCTCTGTTTATCATGATATTGCTTATTAGTATAGTTATGAGGAATTTTGTGTGAAAAATCTATAGAAACTAACCAATTCAATCATAGACATATAGAAGAGCAAGCGATTAACTCTGACTGGGAAGAGGCAAGGGATCAACTGTTTTGGGCCATGAAAAATAACTACAATTTGACCCTATGAAAATGCTATACCAAGCAGAGGAAACAATATATTTCAAGGTAATGGAAGAATGTAAAAAATCACTAGTAGAGAGTTTAAAAGGGACCAGCAACAAAAAAGACATTTGAACTCATCCATTACACAAATATTTATAGGGTGCCAAGCACATTGTAGCGCTGTGGGCAAATGCATCAGGCTGCAAAGTCATTTGAACTGTAAGGCCAGTGGTTCAAGCTCACCAGCTGCACCTTGGAAACCCTGGACAGGGTCACTATGGGTCAGAATCAACTTGATGGCACTTAACAACAACAACAAAGCACATTCTAAGCATTGGGGCAGGTGATGTATAAAGGAGAACAAATCAGACATAACCTTTACATGCATGAAAGTTATGTTATTGTTGTTAAATGCTGAGTCATAGAGATCCTGTATAGGACAAACCAGAACTCCAAAACATACTAAGGGGACTTCTTTGGAATAAGAATCAAAAGGACCAGACAACAACCAGAGACTGACATAATTGGCAATATTACCCAGACCTCAACCCAGAGATGGAAGAGTCCATGGCAGAACAAAACTACAAAATTGAAATTAGGGGTTTGGGGAGGTTATTCCATGGACAAGACAGACACAACATGAAAGACAGGAAAAGTATAGTAACAGAGACCCGGATGGTGAGGTGGTTAGGTAGATCTCAGAATAAAATAATCTATCATACAAATAAGATCTCAAAAAAATATAGAATGACCTCAAAGAAACTGGATACATCTCCATATCAAATAAAGAAGAAAAAAAGAGCAAAAAAGAGTATGGAAACATTACACTCTGAACAAATTGACAAGAAAAAAACACACCAAAAAAATGAACTTAGCATAGGAAGGCTGATGAACCAAAAAAACCAGCAGTACCACAGAAAACAAAACACCATAATGTTAGCAATTAATCCAT
>NW_006408631.1:6705147-6707087 GCF_000296735.1 Chrysochloris asiatica
AACAACAACAATACAATTGAATAAAGACATAGACACCTCTACAATAATAATGGGTGGTTTTAATATAACACTTGCAAAAAAGGACAACAACAGGAAAGCTCAGTGGAGACACAGAGGAACTGAACAACACAATCAAACAACTGTCCTCATAGATCTGTATAGAACATACAATCCAACAGCAGCACAATACACATTCTTTTCCAGTGCACATGGATCATTCTCCAGAATAGACTGTTAAGCAAATATCCATAAATTTAAAAAACATCAAAATATTACAGGCTTTTTCTCAGACCACAATGCTATAACATAATAATAATGCTATAACATTAGAAATCAACAATAGGAATATCAAGGAAACAAAATCATATACATAGAAACTGAATAATACCCTGCTTAAAAGCTACTGGATAGTAGAACAAATAAAAAGCAAAATTAAAAAATTACTAGAAGTGAAAAAGAATGGAAGAACAATATACCAAAACCATTGGGACACAGCAAAAGCAGTACTGAGAGGGCAATTTACTGTAATAAAGGCACACATATAAAAAGAAGAAAGAACCAAAATCAACCCAGTAAGACAACATCTCCAGCAATTAGAAAAAAGAACAACAAAGTAAATCCACACCTCCAGACGTAAAGAAATAATAAAGATTAGACTAGTAATAAATGAGCTACAAAACAGAAACACAATAGAGAAAATCAATAAGACAAAAAGCTGGTCCTATGAAAAGATTAATAAAATTGACAAACCTCTGGAAAACCTAACAAAAGAAAAGACAGATAAGACATAAATAACACATAAGAAATCACATGGGAGACATTACAACAGAACCATGGAAATAAAAAAGGATAATAACAGAGTATTATGAAGAACTGTATTCCATCAAATTTGAAAATCTGGAAGAAATAGATGCATTTTTAGAAAAACACAACCTGCCAAAACTTACACACAGGGAAGTAGAAAACTTGAGCAGACCCATAGGAAAGGAAGAAATAGATCTGGTCATCAAAAACCTCCCAACCCAAAAAAAGTCCAGGCCCAGAAGGCTTCACCAGTGAATTTTCCCAAACATTCAAATAAGAGCTGACACTTATTCTACTCAAACTATTTCCAGAATATAGAAAGGAGTGGTTAACTTCCCAATACATTTTCTGAAGCAAGTATAATTCTTATACCAAAACCAGGGAAGGACATCACTAAAACAGAAAATTATAGATCAATATCCTTCATGAACATATTTGCAAAAATTCTCAACAAAATTCTAGCTAATAGAATTCAATAGCATATCAAAAAAATAATACATCATGACCAAGCAGAATTCATACCAGGGATGCAAGGATGTTCAATCCACATAATTCACCACATAATTTTTTTTTAATAGGACAAAAACCACATGATCACATCGATTGACACAGAAGAGCCATTTGACAAAATCCAGCACCCATTCCTGATAAAAAGCAGGAATTGAAGGAAAATTCCTCAACATAATTAAGAACATATATACAAACTCAGCAGCCAACATCACTCTCAAGGGGGAGAAACTAAAAGCATTCCCCTAGCAAACAGGAACCAGGTAAAGATGACTGGTATCACCACTCCTATTCAACATCATGTTGGTAGTCTTAGCTAGCACTATAAGGCAAGAAATGAAGGTTAAAGGTGTCCAAATTGGCACAGAAGAAGTAAAACTCTACTTGCAATGACATGATTGTATACCTAGAAAATCCCGAACACTCAGCAAAATAAAAACACTGGAAACCATTGGAAAATTCAACAAGGTGGCAGTGTGCAAGATTAATATACAAAAATCAGTTGGAGATGGGCAACTTGGACATTGGCTATCCAAAATAGGGGGCGGGGGGCTACAAAAGCAAGAAGTGACTGGCTTACAAGCTTTCAAGAGGGAACCTAGATCCAGAGGGCCTGGAGGAAGGTAGAA
>NW_006408631.1:6707292-6709281 GCF_000296735.1 Chrysochloris asiatica
ATGGAGCGATGGAGCAGCTGGAGACTTTAGATCCAGAGAGGGAGAGCGACTGTGTGCTGAAGACCTGGGGGTTATAGGGGAAGGATTGCATGGAGGGGATTGTAACCATGACAATGAGACGATATATGATAGAATGAATGTAAAACTAATGTTCTCCCATGTAAACTATCACATAATTCGCAATAAAACATTAAAAAAAAATCATTTGGATTCCTATATACAAACGAAGAAAGCTCTAAAGAGGAAATAAGGAAAACAATAGCATTTATGATAACCACCCAAAGGATGATGTATTTAGGAATAAATCTAACCAGAGAAACAAAAGACCTATATAAAGGAAACTATAAGACACTACTATAAGAAATCAAAAGAAACTTTCAAAAATGGAAGAATGTGCCATGCTCATAGGTAGAAAGACTTAACATTGTTAAAGTGTCAATATTACCCAAAGCAATCTACAGGTATAAAGCAATCCCTATCCAGATTCCAAAAATATTCTTTGAAGAGTTGGAAAAAATAATCACAAACTTTATTGGAAGGAAAAGAGACCTTGGATAAGCAAAGCACTGCTTAATAAAAAAAGCAAAGTAAGAAGCCTCACGCTGCCAGACTTCAAGAATTGCTACAAGGCCACAGTGGTCAAAACAGCCTGATATTGTTACAAAGAAAGAGACATAGGTCAATAGAACAGATTAAGAACCTTGAAGTAAATCCATCCACATACAATCAACTGATCTTTGACAGCGAGTCAAAATATATTGGATTGGGAAGAGATAGTCTCTTCAATAAATGGTGCTGACAAAATTGGAAATCAACTTGCAAAACAATGAAACTAGATTTATACCTCACACCATATACTACAACTAGCTCAACATGGATTTAAGATCTAAATGTAAATCCCAGAACTATAAAGATTATCAATGAAAAATTAGGAACAAACATAAAGGCTCTAGTATATGGCATACATAGTCTATTAAACATGGCAAAACACATAAAAACAAGAGAGCAAATTAGACGACTGGGACATACTAAAAACTAGAATTTTGTGTGCATCAAAAGAATTCACCAAAAGAGTAAAAAGGGAATCTCCAGACTGGGAAAAAATCTTTTGCAATGACATATCAAACAAGGGACTAATCTCTCAAATTTATAGGAATCTATAACACATCTACAAGAAAAAGACACATAACCCAATTTAAAAATGAGCATAGGACATAAATAGACATTTCAACCAATAAAACATTCTGGCGGCAAACAAACGTTTGAAGAAATGTTCAAGATCATTAGCTATTTGTTGTTAAGTGTCATCAAGTTGATTCCGACCCATAGTGACCCTGTATAGGATTTCCAAGAAGCAGCTGGTGAGCTTGAACCACCAACCTTGCAGTTTAAATGGCTTTGCAGTCTGGCACATTTACTCCCAGCACCATACCAGGATTCCACTGAGGTATCATCTCACAGCAGCAGTGACAGTGAGGTTCAAAAAAGCAGAGGACAACAATTGTTGGCAAAGGTGGGGAGAAACTGGGACCTTCCTACATTCCTAGTGGGACTGTAAATTGGTTCAACCACTCTGGAAAATGGTAGGGCGCTTCCTCAGAAAGTTGGAAATAGAAATACTTTATGATCCAACAGTTCCTCTACTTGGTATATACCCACAAGAAATATGAGCCAGAACACAAGTAGATATATGCACACCAATGTTCATCACAGCACTTTTTACAATAGCAAAAAAACTGGAGACTATCCAAATGCCCACCAACAGAAGAATAGATATACAAACTCTGGTACATACACACAATGGAATTCTATGCTACCCTGAAGAATAACTACAAAGCTGCAAAATACCACATAACATGGATGAGCCTTGAGAACATAAATGCTGAGTGAAATTAGTCAGGAACAAAGGGACAGATGTTGTATAAGTCTGTTACTGTAAAAACATAAGAAAATTGTTCCATAACAAAAGGATCATTCTTGTAGGGTTGT
>NW_006408631.1:6709976-6710697 GCF_000296735.1 Chrysochloris asiatica
GTCCATAATAAAAGGGATAAAAAAATTTTTTCTGTTGGTTACCATGGATAGGAGGAAGGGAACAGTACGCCACAGTTTGGGGATAATAACATCATAGCTTGGATGAGGAAGGGGAGGGCAATATGCAAGAAGAGGAAGGGGGTTGGAAGAACAAGGAAGATTAGGGAGCATACAGGAAGGTTTTCATGGGCTAAACAGGACAGAGCTAAGTAGGGATGTGTGCTCAACATTGGAACAACAGGGCTTTGTGATAAAGGTATTGAAGCATAATCTGAATGGGTAAAAGAGGAGAAATAAAGTTAAGGTGATAGATTGTATTTTGGATATTAGTTCTCCCTGCCTATTAATGCAAAATAGACAACTGAGTGAGATAGAAAGGAATATCAGAAATACGATTACAGAAAGCTTGTAAACCTGGCTTCATCTTATAATGGACTGGAATACCTAAAAGATATTCCAGAATTTGTCCAATGAGATAGGTTTCTTCTGGAGTTTTTGTAGAGTAGGGGCCTTGGATACAATACTGAATCCCATACAGAATCTTCTGAGGTGGGACATACCCACTTGAAAGGATGTGCAGAAAACAACCCAGATTGTCTAGAAGAACAGAAGATACTTCTTGAAAGAAAGACCAACAAGTAAAAGAGGGGAAGGAAAAAAAGCAGATTGTCTGGCTATTACAAAAACAAGCAAGTTGTTTGCCTGGGAGTCATCAAAATAA
>NW_006408631.1:6710842-6713094 GCF_000296735.1 Chrysochloris asiatica
AGTCCATTCTAGCTTACTTATGCCTAAGATATTGATGTTTATACGTTCCATTTCATTTTTGACAACTTCCAATTTTCCCACATTCATACTTCGTATATTCCATGTTCCAATTTTCAATGGAAGTTTACAGCCATTTCTCTTCATTTTGAGTTGTGCCCCATCGGCAAATGAAGGTCCCATGACTTTTCTCCCACATGCTTTACTCCATTCGCGTCATCATGCTGAACTCTACTTTGAGGAGGCAGCTCTTCCCCAGTCGCATTTTGAGTGCCTTCCAACCCAAGGGGCACTATATCTGACTGTGTTTCTCTGCTATTCATAAGATTTTCAATGACTAAATGTTTGGAAGTAGTTCATCACACTTTCTTCCTAGTCTGTTTTCGTCTGGAAGCTCATCTGAAACCTGTCCACCATGGTGACCCTGCTGGTATATAAAATACTGGTGGCATAGTTTTCAGAATCACAGCAACACACAAGTCACCACAGTACGACATACTGACAGACAAGTGGTGAATGTATATGATTTCCTATAAATCTCTTACCAAATTCATGAAGGCAGCTGACTTTGATTACTGGACCTCTAGCCCAAAGCACATTTTGAAACAATAAAATTCATGCTTATATAAAAAAAATCCTATATGATAGTTAATTTGTACACTTCACATGTTTTGTTATTCTCCACAAAGACTGATATCAATATTTTATGAAATCGTCATGTGCTGTAGCAGAGTTTAATTTTCATACATAGTAGAATTAAACTGAAACAAAGCATTGTGATATTCAAACTTTATATTTATAAAAACCATACAATGACTTATCTACATTAAAATTGGCTTTAATATCTCTTGGGAATATAGATATAATCTATAGTATAACTAAGAATCTATACTAGCAAGGAGGACAATATTTTGTTCCTTTCATCCCTTTGAGCTCATTCTTAGTTTTCCTAAATTTTATGTGTAGAGAGCATCCACATAGTCTTGTGGAGACTTCTTGTTTGAACAACACCATTTTATTTCTTAGCGTTTGATTTGGTGAAGGTCAAGCTTGATAACAAAAACAAAGAACTGAAAACAAATATTTGGTATGATCTCAGGAAGAAAAATATATATTCCTTATTTGATCATGAAGGTCCTTTTGTATTGGGGAATGGGAGTGAACAATATAGTAAAACTATGTATATATTTTTTATATAGTTATTATAAATATTTTTTATTAGTAACAAACTAACAGGAAGATATAAACTTAACAAAGCAGGTCCAAAAGTGCACTCCTGCCTACCTGCCCCACCATTTGCTCCTTCAATTCAAGAATGATAGAAAAAGATAAGGAAGCTTGTGAAGTCAAGAAAACACCTTTCCACTCACTTGAGCCCATGAATAAATTTACACAGACCTACACACTTCAAACCCTGCAGTAGTACTGTAGAAGAAAGACAAGGCTGTCTACTCCTATAAAGATTTATAGTCGCAGAAACCCTAATAGTGTCACTATGTGTTGGAATAGACTCTATGACAGTGGGTTTTTAAGTTTATAATCTAATTGGTGTACAGACTGGGGTGATTGGCAATGACAATGATTAAGGATACTTTTATATGACGACCCCAAATTAAGACACAGTGAACTTAAGTGACCATAAAAAAATAGGAAGAATAGGAGATAAATTGCATTTGTTTCCCAAGTCAGACACTTGCAAGTGAGACTGACATTATGGGAACTTCAATGTGGCCTTTGCCCACCTAGACAGGGGTCTTGCCATGCAGACACCAAGTTAAGAAGTTGGCATCTGGATGTCCTCTCCAGAATGTCTTAATTTGTGCATTTCCAAAAATTTGAGAGGTACCCCTTCCAATGTTATACTCCTCCCTTATAAACAGCAGAAATGGAGCTAAATTTTAAAGAGCATTTCTCCACAGAATATGGATAAATGGCTTCTGCAACTAGTGTTAATTGAACTATGTCTGTTACACTATCGTTTTTCATTCATAAATTGGCTTCTGTGGGCTAAAAGTGTATATATTCTTGATCTTCTTTTGATGTAGAATTGGATGTAAAGAAATGAACAAAGCACCAAAACTAGAATCAGTCTAATGAAAGCATGTATACAGAAAGCACTTGTTATACAAGTGATACTGATAAAACAATAATCCCCAAACCCAATATTGTTGTTGTTGTTAGGTGCCATCAAGTCATTACCAACCCATAGCGACCTTATGCACAGCAGAATGAAATACTGCCCGATCCTGGGCCAA
>NW_006408631.1:6714480-6738750 GCF_000296735.1 Chrysochloris asiatica
TTGTTCTTTGCCAATTCCTTCAATGCACCTTGGACTTCTTCTTTCAGTATCATTGGCTCTTGATCATATGCTACCTCTTGAAATGGTTGAAGAGTAACCATTTCCTTTTGGTACAGTGACTCTGTGTATTCCTTCCATCTTCTCTTGATGCTTTCTGCACCATTCAGTTAATTTGCCCAGCGATTATAAAATTATAAACTTTAAATCCAATCCAATCCAGAAACAACATCTCACTTATAGACTCTTGTGCCCAGAGGCGACTGTAATCTTCAAATATGCCTCGCTCTACTTTTAATGAACTACAGATACTTAGACCAGCCAAATGTTAGTAGCATTTGGTGCACGAAACTCTCAGAATTCTCATCTTTTAATTAATTAAGTGGACTTCTCTGACTCTTGTCATCTGTTTTACACTTTGGTCTCTCCTTCACAACATGCACAGGTTTTCACAATACTCTCAGAAAATACTTCCTAACTCCCTGGTTTTTAACTCCTAGAGCTTTTTCCTTTGGTTCTGAATATCTTTCTCCTCAGAATCCATTCAGGAATTTTTGTCTTTTCTTAAGAGAATACAGAGCAGAAGAAGAAAAAAAAAACAACCAAAAAACTATGCAAGCAAAAGGTGAAATGGAAGTCTGTGAACCCCACAGATTAACAATTTTTATCCTCTTTAAAAATAAGAATAAATAGGTTTCTTAATGGCCACTCATCTGTCAGTCAGTTTGTCATACTGAGGTGACTTGTATGTTATTGTGATGTTGGAAGCTATGTCAGCAGGGTCACTCATGATGAACAGTTTTCAGTGGAACTTCCAGAATAAGACAGACTAGGAAGAATGAGAGTCAGACTTCATCTGAAACATCCTTTAATAATCGGAACATTGAATGTATGAAGCATACTTCATTATTTGCCATCCATTCTGAAATGTTTTGTCTCTAGAAACACATGAAAGTGTTAGTGTCTACAAGCTTGGAAAATTAGAAATAGGCAAAAATGAAATAGAATGCATAAAAATCAATATTCTAAGCATTAGTGGGCTGAATGCACTTGTATTGACCATTTTGAATCAGACAAACATATGATTTACTATTGTTGTTTGCTAATTGCTGATAAGTCTGTTCCGACTCATAGCAACCCTGTACAACGTTTCCAAGGAGTAGATGGTGAATTTGAATCACTATACTAGGAATGCATTCAAGAATATTGGCATAGTATTCATCATCAGAGAAAAAATTTCAAGTCAGTCTTGAAGTACAATGCTGTATGTGATAGGATAATATCCATATCCCAAAAAGAAGGCCAGTTGATACCACTATGATTCAAATTTACACACCAACCACTTAAGCCAGTGATGATGAAATTGAAAAATTCTATCAACTTCTTCAGACTAAATTCGATCAGACACGCAATCAAGATGCATTGATATTCACTGGAGACTGGAATGCTAAGGTTGGAAATAAAGAAGATGGATCCTTAGATTGAAAATATGGCTTTGGTAATAGAAATGATGCTGGCGATAACATGACAGATTTTCTCAAGGCAATGACTTAGTCATTGCAAATACTATTTTTAAACAACTAAAAGGCAATTTTACACATGGACCACACCAGATTAGACTATACAGGAATCAGACTGAATACATCTGTGGGAAGATGTGGTGGAAAAACTCAATATCATCAACCAAAACAAGGGCAGGGGCAAACTGTGGAGCAGACAGAGCAATTGCATATCAACTGTTCATACGCAAGTTCAGGTTGAAGCTAAAGAAAATTGAAAACAACTCCATGAGAATCAAAATATAGCCTTGAATATATCCCACCAGAATTAATGAGCTTCTCAAGAACAGATTTGATGTATCATATACTAATAACCCAAGACAGAAGAGCAGTGGAATGACATAAAGAACATCATGCAAAAGGTCATTAAAAAGACAGGAAAGAATGAAAAGAACAAAATGGATTTCAGAAGGGACTCTGAAGATTGGTCCTGAGTGCAGAGATGCTATAGCAAATGAAAGAAATGAGGAGGCAAAAAATCTGAATAGAACATTCCAAAGGGCAACTCAAGAAGATAAAGTCAAGTGTTATAATGAAATATGCAAAGTCAAGAGTTAGAAAGCTAAAAGGGGAGTACACACTCAGCATTTCTCAAGCTGAAAGAACTGAAGAAAAATTTCAAGCCTCAACTTGCAATATTAAACACTTCCATGGGCAAAATACTGAATGACACCAGAAAGCATTAAAAGCAGATGGAAGGAATACACAGAACCACTGTACTAAAAAGAAATGGTTGATGTTCAGCCATTTCAAGAGGTAGCATATGATCAAGAACCAAGAGTACTGAAGGAAACAGTCCAAGATACACTAAAGGCATTGGCAAAACAAGGCTGCAGAATTGTTGGAATACAAATTGAAATGTTTTAACAAACTGACGTAGCAGAGAGGCACTCACTCACTTATGTCAAGAAATTTGGAAAACAGCTACCTGACAAGCCGAATGGAAGAGATTATTTTGGTGCCTATTCCATAGAGATGACCAAATAATGCAAAAATCATGTAACAATATCACTAATATGAACATGCAAGTAAAATTTTGCTAAAGATAATTCAATAACAGCTGCAACAGAACATCAACAGGAAACTTCCAGAAATTCATGTTGGATTCAGAAGATGATGTGAAGTGAGGGATATCATTGCTGATGTCATATGAACCTTGGCTGAAATCACAGAATACCAGAAAGATGTTTATCTATTGACTATGCTAAGACTCTGTTGATCATGACAAACTCTGGATAGCAATGCAAAGAATGGGTATTTCAGAACACTTAATTTTGCCCATGAGGAACCTGTGCATAGACAAAGAAGCAGTTGTTAAAATAGAACAAGGGGACACTGAATGGTAAATGGTAATTCAGGAAAGGTGATCACAAGGGCGTATCCTTTCACAATACTTATTCAAGCTGTATGCTGAGCTAATAATCCAATAAGTGGGGTTATATGAAGAAGACCGTGTCATCAGGATTGAAGGAAGCCTCATTAACAACCTGCAGTGTGCAGATGATACAACCTTGGTTGCTAAATGTGAAAGGACTTAAAATGCATACTGATGAAGATAAAAAAAAACAAAAACAAAAACAAAACTATAGCCTTCAATAGAGATTTCACTTCAATATAAAGAAAACAAAAATATTCACAACTGAACCAATAAATAACAGCATGATAAATGCAGAATGGGCTCAAGGGTAACAATTATGAGGATGACCAGGACAGGGTATTTCATTCTGTTGTGTATAGGGTCTCTTTGAATCGGAACTCACTCCACTGCATCTAACAACAACAAAATGAAGATTGAAGTTGTCAATGAATCCATTTTCCTTGGGCCCACAATTAATATTCATGAAAGCAGCAGTCAAGAAACCAAATGACATACCACATTAGGTAACTCTGTTGTAAAAGGCCTATTTAAATTGTTAAAGGAGTCCTGCATAGGATAAGCACTCAACTGCAAAGTCAGCTTGAGCAGCAGCAAGTTCAGTGGCTCCAATTTACCAGCTGCTCCTTAGAAAGACTATACAGGGTCACAGTGAGTCGGAAAGGACTCATCAGCACTTAACAATAACAACAAAGTGTTTAAAGCAAAGAAGCCAATTTGAGGACTAAGGTGGACCTGACCCAAGCAATAGTATTTTCAGTTGCTTCAAATTCATGTGAAGGTTGGACAATGAAAACGGAAGACATACAAGAATTGATGCATTTGAATTATGGAGTTAAACAAGAGTACTGGAAGTACCATGGACTTCTACAATAACAAACAAATCTGTCTCGGAAGAAGTACAGCTAGAATGTGACTTATAAGCGAGGATAGGTGGATTTTGTCTCTCATTCTTTGGACATGTTTTCAGAAGGGACCAGTCCCTGAAGAAGAACATCATGCTTGGTAAAGTGAAGGGTCAACGAAACAGAGGAAGACTCCCATCAAGATGGATTGACAAAGTGGCAGCAACAAACATGACAACTGTTATAAGAATGGTACAGGACTGGGCAGTGTTTGATTGTGCATAGGATCACTTTGAATCTGCAGCTAACAACAACAACAGATTCTGTTGACCTGCATCACAATTAACATAGACAACTTATTGATAATGAAGATTCTTGAAGCTCACCCTTAGGCCCACGAATAACAAGAAAGTTAGAAGATCTTTTGTGTGCCTAACTTTTTAAAACTATTTCTCTAGGTCAGTGGCTACTAAAATTGACTGATTCTAGGAATCACCAGAGGAAGTCAATAGTCATACAGTTCTAGGTCCAACTCCTGCGTGTGCTATTTTAGTAGATGCGGGCTAGGACCTATAGCCTGTATTTTATTAATTGCCATTTGGTTTTGATGATCAACCAGTTTGGGGAAATCACTGCCCCTTACTAATAATGTGCTTTCAACTGATTTTCTAACTGGACTTTTATCTTTTACTTCTCAGCATTTTATATTTGAAAATGTTAAATTCTACAGAAATGTTGAGAGAATAAGGCAACAAACACCTACATATCTTTCACTTAGATTCATGAATTAATATACATACTTTTTTGGTTTTATTGCTAAATCATTTAAAAGTAGACCTTATATCTGACTCATTAATACTTACGCATGTTTTTCCTACAAGCAATAATATTTTCCTACTTAACAAAATATTCTTAAAATACCTAATATATTTAATATTAATAATAGTTTGATTTCCCAATAACCAGCCCAGCTTCAAATTATTCCAGTGTGTACATAATGCTTTTGTTAAAGAAATTCTTCCTCCTTTGCCTCTCCTACGTTCTTCCCCAGCCAGGATCCAATCAACAAATACACAAATGTATTTTTCATAGATGGATGATAATTTAGTATGTAAATTCTGTGGGTTTTTATTTATTTAATTTTCAAAATTCAGCTTGAATTTTATACATATTCATAACCATTCATCTCCAAATTGCTTTTCTTTGGCATATTCCATGTTGTGGTAGTTAGGTTCTAAAATGGTCCCCAATAATTTCTCTCCCCTTATACAGTTATTATTGTTGGTTGACTTTAAGTGGATTCTGACTCAGGACAACACCCTGTGTGCAGAATAGAACCTTTTGGAAGCAGATTATCAGGCCTGTGTTCAGAAGTGCCTCTGGGTGGGTTCAAACTACCAACCTTTCAACTGGTAGTCAACCACTTAATCATTTGCACTGCCCAACCACTTACCTTGCCAATGATTTTAACTAGTAAATACCAGATATGACTTTCTAGGACTTCTGAGTCTACATCTCAAGAGTACTGATAGTCTCTATTTCCTGCCTCATGGAGTGGTTTTTCTTGGAATCTAGTTTCTATGTTTTAAGAAAGACTGAAACCCAAAGGGAACACATGAGCAGGCATGTAAGCTTGCTAGCTGACCATATTGGTCTACTGGTGAGTGGAAGATGGAGAAAGGCAGAAATGAAGAAATGGGCTGAGTTCAACCATGTTCTGTAGACTCCCATTGACCTGGAGATGAAAGAGAGACGAGGAAGGGCTGGTTGGTCCGAAGTGTGGTAAGACCTGGTGACTCCTGAGCCCATGGACAAGGACATAGCCACAGAGGGCTAATGCTGAGAGTGAAGCATCCAGCTGATATGAAGTGAGGGGAGAAGCACAAGAACACCTAAACTTGTAGATAGTACCCATATGACTTAGACCCGATGGTTCGATAATCAGAACTAGATTAGAGGACGATTAAAAAAAATGTTTTAATATTATAAAGGAAACGAGGGTAAATTGCTACAATTTGATGAACTTGACCTATACTCATGGATGTAGTAGCTCAAAATACCAACAGAGAAAGAAGGAGTCTTCACATCAAGTATCAATGCTATCCCCTCTGTATACAGAGTAGATAGGGATGGGCAACTTAGACATTGGTTACCTAAAAAGAGGGGCAATAAAGGCACTAAATGACTGGCTTAAATGTGTTTCAGAGGGAGTTGAGTTTCAAAATGTGCATGGGGGTGGGGTGGGTAGAGTCCCCACTGAATAGTTTTCATCTTGTCTCGAGGGTCTGGTGAAAAGAGATGGGGATAAGATTCTTAGGATTCAATAGTGAGAAATTGTTATCATGACACATTGAGACTGTCACAATTGTAAAGATAGAAGTTTTGTAACAAAAAAAGGGGGAGTGATTAATCTTACAGCCCAGAAACAGAGGACCCTAGGACCATCAAGGGAGACAAGCACAAGCAGAATGTGAGAACTTATCCAGAGAAGCAGCGACGCCAGATGGAGGCAGAGATGGGGACATGGAGAGAGGGAGCAGCTGAGGACTCTAGATTCATGGGAAGAGAGGGACTAAGAGCTGGTGGCCAGGAGGCAGACTTGCAGAATGTGCCCTTTGGGGGTGTAAATTATTATATATACCTGAATGTTAAAAAATAAAAAGAGCTAAAGTGAATAGAGAGAAATACTGTTATCTGTTGGTACATGGTAGTGGTGGTGGTTATGTGCCATAGTGTCGGTTCTGACTCATAGCGACCCTGTACAGGGTTTCCGAGGCTGTAAATCTTTACAGGAGCAAAAAGCCTCATCTTTCTCCCGCGGAGCAGCTGGTAGTTTCAAACTGCTGACCTTGAGGTTCGTAGCCCAATTCATAACCACTACGCTTCCAGAGCTGATTATAATCATTGTAATGAAACAAAGTATATGATTTGTTAAATGTAAAACTGATGATCTGCACTGTAAATTTTCACTCAATTCACAATACAAACTTTAAAAGAAAAAAGAAAGTCCAAGCATCCATGTCGAAACCCAAGAGAACAAGGTTGCTGGTGTCCAGCAACAGCTTAGTGCCCAGCTGGTGGCCAGCATCAACTTTCATTTACAGGATACATATATCTTGGATATTCAAGCCTCCCAGCAACATAACGTAAAGCACAATTTTACAAAAATCTAAAAAGTAAAAATATGTGATTTTTTTATCTACTGCATTATGGAATAGCTTTTTATTCATTTCTTTCTATGCATTAGTAAATAGCTAAAACACATATTTTGTAGAATCTTACATGAAATTATGGTTCTAAAATATTCTGGTAGAAATGAATAGAATAGATAAAGTTAAGACAAGGCCTCAAATAGAGCATTGTTGTTGTTAAGTGCCGTCGAGGCGGTTCCTACACATAGCAACCCTCTAGAGGGTTTCCAAGGAGCGACTGGTGAACTTGAACCACCAACCATGCAGTTCAAACTGACTTTGCAGTCTAGCGCATTAACCCACAGCACCACACCAGGACTCCCGAATAGACTATGTTGTTGTTAAGTGCCGTGGAGTCCGTTGCAACTCATAGCGACCTTGTACAGGGTTTCTGAGGCTGTAAATCTTTATTGGAGCAGAAAGCTTCATCTTTCTCCCGCGGAATAGCTGATAGTTTCAAACTGCTGACCTTGCGGTTCACAGCCCGATTAGTAACCACTACGCTACCAGAGCTCCTTTAGACTATAGTGAGTTTTTATCTTTATATCCCAACAAATCAATTAAAAATCAAACATTTTCTCTAAAACAAGATCATAAATAGTATTTTATAGCCTGATATTATAATTAAGAAACCTATTTCCAAGTCAATAATTATAAATCATATTGATCATTATCATTTATAATTGTTGCTAAGTAATCTATTATATGAATGAACCTTAGTTAACATTCTTCTCTTTCTGGCTTCTGAGGGTTTTCTTAGATTTTCATTACAGCAAGCAAAATGAAAACATAATAAAGAAGTGATATAAATCTGGACATTTATCTTATTTCCTTGAAAAATTGATTGCTGAGTCCAACCAAGATCAATAATATTTTAAAATTTTTGGATATATACTTACAAATTGCTTTCCATGGAAGTTGTAACAATTTATACCCTAAACAACAATGCACAGAAGTCTTATTTTTCTACATGGTACACTTGTGTGTGATATCAATTAGTAATAAGCACATGATTTTTATGTAAAATAAGAGTGAAGCATCACCATTCTCCTAACCTCCCTTCAAGTTGACATCTAGTAAATATAAATGGATTGGGTTTGCTCAAATATAAATGAATTGGCTTAAACCTAGGCAATTCAAATTACTTTTGAAGATGTACACAATTCCCAAGGCTCCATTGTTCACGGAGCCTATTTGAATCTTCTTGTCAATACCCAGACAGTATTTGAAGGAGCATCCATTTCTGAACTTACTCTTGCAAGATCTTTTAGAAGTATCTGTTTTCAACTGCAGCATACCTTTCTCCTTTGATGTGCAAAATTCCTGAACTGGATTTGGCATGAAATGTCTCTTCATATGGCGTGGATACCATAATAGTGCCATGGGAATTATTGAAATCAAATTAAGGGGGCATAGAGGCTTAGAATGTTTTGCTATTATGAATTTCACCTCAAAACTAAGCTTTGAAACACCTGTGAGATCATTTTTTTGGCTTCTGTCAGATAGAGGGAATGTCAATAGTCTGATAATTACATTTGCCTACAGTTTCTTATTATAATCATCTCTTGGAGTCCTGGAAAACCCTATACTGGGTCACTCTGGGTCAGAACTGACTCAACAGCACTTAACAACAACAACAACAACAACAACAAATCATCTCTTATCTCAGAAATTGCCACAGATCACGTTACTAGAATATGAACATATTTTTTTCTCAACGGTGGAATTTCCCCAGTTTGGATTTTTTGGTGGATTTCTACCATCTGGATGACACTTGAAACCTATTCCCATCACTGGAAAAGTAAAATGAAAACTGAAAATGAACTTTGCAAAAAGGTCAGGATACAAAAAAAAAAACTTTTTTTTTTTAGCAAATTGAAAAAAACAACAACAAAAACTAATAAAGTTTTTAAAAATCCATAATCTTATGCTAGTTCTTTGCATTTTTTTTTACCTTAACCAAACAAGGCCAATTACTAAACCATGACTACATAGAATAAACCCAATACCATGACCTTTTATAAATGAAGAAGTGAGATGCTAACAGCATTGAGTTCTCTGGTCACAAAATAACGAAAGAATAAGGAACTTGAGCTGACTTTTAGTCTTTTTGTTATTCCCCCTACCATGTGAGGAAGCATGGGGTCAAAGCAAGTTGGGGAAGAGGGGAATACCAATCCTATGCTATAGAGTCTGGGATCTTTGTCCTAGATAGTCAGGATGATTAAAGCTGATTTTTATCAGTCTTAACATCTTTCCATGGAGAAGCTACACAGATCTCTAGGTAATTTCATGCTCACTGTGGAGATAGAGAAAGTAAAACACTACTAAAAAACAGAATCTACCTGAGACAGAATAGATCACAGAACCTGCTCCTACTTTCTCCTCTATATGACTCTGATAATTTGGAGCCTGGGTAATTTGGAAGCTTTCTCGTCTTTTCTAAGAAAAATAAAGAAGGAAAGGGGACCTGTAGGAATGCTAACACACACCTGGGGTTTTCAATCAAATGAAATCACAGTCCAAGAGAGCATGCTTCAATATATATTTTAAGTTGGAATTACCTTTCCTGTTTCTCTCTCTCTCTTTTTTTTATTGTTTGCTTGTATTAAACCTTAGATTTTTGTAGTAAAGTATATACTACCCAAAATTTGTCATTTTAACCTTTTTAAAGTATACAATTAACTACATTCACCATGTTGTGTAACCATCACCAATCTGTATTTCCAAAAGTCATACCATCACCCAGAACAGAAACTCAACACCCCTTTAGCAGTAATTCTTCCTTGCCCCATCCCTGGTATAAACACTATAATCCTTATATTTTTCCTAACTCCAACTTTTAAAAAAATAATTGAACTTAACTCAAGTGTGGAAATAAACATATATGAGCTGAAAATTCCTACAACATATAATTTTTAAACTATTTATGAAAGTCATTATTCATAGTCTCCAAAGTCCTACATAATCTGCCTCTTGACTAGTGTTCCAAACTCACCCCCTTCCCACTCTTCTGCTCTGAACAGGACTTTGGCTCCCGACTCTCCAAGCTCATTCCTACCTTTAAGCTTTAAAAGGTCCTGTTCTATCTACCTTGAGGATTCTTTCCTCAATGCTTTCTGTGACTGTCTCCTCCTTGTCTTTTAGATTTTAGCTCAAATGTCCTAATTTCAAAATGCTTTTCCTTTTCATCCTTTGGCCAAATTATAATTTTTAAAAATGTAAATCATGATTATTAAACAAATGCCAAATTAATAGGTCAAAGATTTATGTAACTCATTAGTAAGGGAATCAGCAAGATGGTAAAGCTGGTTCCAAGAAGAATTTGTGGGACAAATGTTTTATATCATCCAGGAAAGGTATGCTGAAACAAATTTACAATAAGACAAAAAATGATTATAGTCTACAGGACGATGTTGTTGCTATTAGCTGCTGTCCAGTAGGTCCTGACTTATGGTGACGCCATAAACAACTGGACTTGACTGTTGTAATCCATAGAGTTTTCGTTGGCTAATTTTCAAAAGATGCCCAGGCCTTTTTTCCTAGACTTTCTTAGTCTGGAAGCTCCACTGAAGTCTATTTAGCATCATAACAACACGTAAACTTCTCCTGACAAATGGATGCTGGCTACACTTAAGATGCATTGACCAGAAATCAAATCTGAGTCGTTCACAAAAGGGGGCATTCCTCTATTTGTCTTGTTGTTGTTGTTGTTGTTGTTAAGTGCTGTCAAGTCGGTTCTGACCCATAGTGATCCTGTATAGGGTTCCGAGGAGCCACTGGTTAACTTGAACTGTCACCTTTTTCAAACTGACTTTGCAGTCCAGCTCGTTAATTTGGTGTTATTTTCACTACCAGATAGAATTCACTGCCATTACTACATAGTAATCAACTTCATATTAGCATGCAGAGTCTGGCCATGATCATTAGTAAACAGCAAACCAAATAAACATATAGATTTAAATAATGTAGAGATTTAATTAACTCTTAGGTGTATCTGTTAAACAGTATGCAGCATGACATTAAGCAGACATGCAATATAATACATATAATTTTTCTTGGCACAGTATAAAGAAAGGAGCACTCTCCTTTTATTTCTTTTTAAAAATTGTACTCTTTATTATGTGAAATCATCATCTTATTTATTTTTATTTGATTTCTTGTTTATTTCTTGTCTCTCCACTATAAATAAGTTTCCTACCAACATATTGTTTGTCTTTCTTATTTCCTGAACCTTCAAAGCAATGTCTGACACACTGTTAAATGCCATCATATCAGTCTGACTCAAAGAGACCCTATATAAGGTTTCTGAGGAGCAACTGGTGAGTTTGTCTTCCAGCTCACTGGTTCTGCCTTCCATCTCTTCTGTTCTACTCCTTTGCCCTTTCAGATTATTGTCTATTTCTGATATTCTATTATTAATTCTTTTTTTCTGGTTGCTTCTTGTTTCAATTTATTTTTCCCTCTTTATTATTTTCTCTTTTCATTGTTGTTTCCTTCTTTATTTATTCTGTTGTGTGTTTTTGTGTGTGGAGAGGAAGGGTTTTCTCTTTCCCAAATGCCAGGAGACAGCAACCATGCCCATACAACTCAGTCACAAATGAACCCTCTGCAGTCCCACCCACTGGGAAAGAGCCACTACCAGCTCCTCTACCACCTGGCCAGTGATGCACAGCAGCTAACACTAGACAAGACGGCAATAAGCTGAGGTGCATGAACACCATCCACAGCAGAGAGTTGGTGATAACAGAAGAGCATATCAATATGCAATCCTCAATTTAAAACCAATAAAACAACTACATAATTCCCCAAGAAATAGATAATTTTAACTCACACAAACAAATAAGAAAGAATGGCTCAAACAAATGACCAAGACACAAACCAGAAAAATGTCTGAGGAAGAAAAGGTAATGGGACTAACTGAAAATTAATAAAATGAATGATATTTAGGTAACATTAAAAGATTGGCCAAAAAGTGAGGGAAGCAAAAACAACACAGAACAAAACTTTAGAAGAATTCAGGAAAAGACTACATACAAAAGAACAAACATACAAAAGAAATGTAAAATTTGAAACAATATAAAACCTGCCATCAGAAATCCAGATTAATACTAAGATATCAGAAATGGACATTGAAAGGGCAAAGAAGTAGATTGAAAGCAATAGATAAATTTCTCGATACTAAAGGAGCTCTGTACATGGACCAAGAGGCAGTTGCTCAAACAGAACATGGGAATACTGAATGGTTTAAAATTAAGAAAGGTGTGCGACAAGGTTGTATTCTTTCACCATACTTATTCAACCTGTATGCTGAGCAAATAATCTGAGAAGCTGGGTTCTATGAAGAAAAACGTGGCATCAGGATTGGAGGAAGACTCATTAACAACCTGTGATATGAAGATGATACAAGCTTGCTTACTGAAAGTGAAGAGGACTTAAAACATTTACTGATGAAGATCAAACAGCACAGCCTTCGATATGGATCACATCTCAATGTCAAGAAAACAAAAATCCTCACCACTGGACCAATAAACAACATTCTTCTCAACAGATAAAAGATTGAATTTGTCAAGGACTTCATTCTGCCTGGATCAACTATCAACACTAACAGAAGCAGCAGTCAAGAAAACAAAGGACGTATTGCATTAGGCAAATCTGCTGCACAAGACCTTTTTGAAGTGTTGAAGAACAAGATGTCAGCTTGAGGACTAAGGTGCGCCTGACCCACGCCATGGTATTTTCAATAACCTCACATGCATGCAAAAGCTGGACAGTGAATAAGGAAGACCGTAGAAGAATTGATGCTTTTGAGTTATGTTGTTGGAGGAGAATATTGAAAGTGTCATGGGCTGCCAAAAGAACCAACAGATGGGTTTTGGAAGAAGTGCAGCCAGAGTGCTTCTTGGAGGCCAAGATGACCAAACTTCGTTTCTCGTACTTTGAACATGTTGTCAGGAGGGACCAGTCACTGGAGAAGGATATCATGTTTGGTAAGGTGGAGGGTCAGAGAAAAGGAGGAAAACCCCCAATGAGATGGATTGGCCAATTGGCAGCATTGATGGACTCAAGTGTGGCAACAGTAGTGAGGTTGGCCCAGGATCAGGCATTGTTTCGTTCTGCTGTGCATAAGGTCGTTGTGGGTTGGTACTGACTCGATGGCAACTAACAACAACATCATGCATAAATGTCTATTTTACAATACTAGGCAGGGGAAACCAATATCCACAAGGAAGTCAAACACGTAAACATTTTCCCCTCCTTTACCCATTCAGCCTGTGTCTCAATCCATGTTTCTACTCACGGAACACTGCTGTTCTGACCTTGTGAATAAATAAATCACTATTTACCTCTATCCCATTTAGCTCATGCTTGCCTAAGATTTCCCCTATATTAATTGTTCATCTGCCACCATCCCTCTTCTTATATATTGCTCTCCCTCTTCTTATGTATTGCCCTCTCCCTCCTTGTATATTGTCCTCCCTGTCACCCAGCTAACATGTTTCTACCATCTAGCCAGTTAATTACTCTCCCCTCCTTGCCACCCCTGGTAACCATCAAAGAATGTTTATTTTAGTGTAGTGACCTTTTCAAAAGCTTTTACAATAATGGTCTCCTACAATATTTATGCTTTTGTAAATGGCTGATTTCACTGAGCATAACGTCCTCAAGATTCATCCATGTTATGAGGTGTTTTTCAGATTCGTTGTTATTCTTCAAAGTTGCATAGTATTACACTGTGTGTATGTACCAAAGTTTGTTTATCCATTCTTCCACTATGGGCACTTAGACTATCTATATCTTTTCACTGTTGTGAATAGTGCTGCAGTGAACATTGTTGTTGTTGTGTGCCGTGGAGTCGGTTTCGACTCATAGCGACCCTGCACAGGGTTTCCGAGGCTGTTAATCTTTACGGGAGCAGAACGCCTCATCTTTCTCCCGCGGAGCAGCTGGTAGTTTCGAACTGCTGACCTTGTGGTTCGCAGCCCGATTCGTAACCACTACGCTACCAGAGCTCCTTTGCAGTGAACATTGGTGGGCATATATTTCCTCATGTCCTGGCTTGCATTTCTGGTGAATATATACCAAGAAGAGGGATTGCTGGGTCATAAGGTAGTTCTTTTTCAAATTTTCTGAGGAAATATCATACAATTTTCTAGAGTGGTTAAACTATTTTCAGTCCCACCAGCAATGTAGGAGAGTCCAAGTCTTTTTACACCCTCTCTAGCATTTGTTGTTTTCTGTTTTTTAAACTTCACTGTTAAGGCTAGTGTGAGATGATATCTCATTGTTGTTTTGATTTGAATCTTTCTAATGGCTAATGATTGTGAACATTTGTTCATATATTTATTGGCTGCCTGGATGTCTTCCTTGATGAAGTGTCTGAGAATGTCCTGTGCCCATTTTTAACTGGGTTATAGGTGTTGTGATTTGCTAAAAAATTAAATATTTGTCCCTTGCCTGATATAGCATTGCAGAAATTTATTTCCATGCTGTGGGCTCCCTTTTTATCCTTTTGGTGAAATCTTTTGATGCACATTGAGTTTCTCATTTTTAGGAGGTCCCAGTCATCCATGTTGTCTTCTACTGCCAGTGCATTTTTTGTAATGTGTGACAGTGTACGTATGCTATTTATTAGTGCCCCTAAGTTTGTCATTGATGATCTTTAAAATTCTAGGTTTTATGTTTAAGTCTTTAATCCATCCTGTTTTGTTTTGTTTTTATATGGTGTAAGATATGTGTCTGGCTTCATTTTTATGCCAATGGATTTTCAGTTTTACCTACACTATGCTATCTCTTCCCATTTCATGTTTTGGCCCTTTGTTGACTGTTGTTGACTGTTGTTGTTGTTAAGTGCCGTCGAGTCGGTTCCGACCCATAGCGACCCTGTACAGGGTTTCCGAGGGTGTAAATCTTACGGGAGTAGAACGCCTCATCTTTCTCCCGCGGAGCGGCTGGTAGTTTCGAACCGCTGACCTTAAGATTCGCAGCCCGATTCATAACCACTATGCTACCAGAGCTCCTTGTGTGAGTGGAATTACCAGTAAAGCCATTTGGGCCTGGAGTCATTTTGGTTGGGTGTTTTTTCATGACCTGATCTATTTCTTCTTTTGTTATAGGTATGTTCATTTTCTACTTCACTCTGTGTTAGTTTAGGTAGGTTATTTTTTTCTAAAAATGTATCCATTTTCTCAAGATTTTCAAATTTGTTGGAGTATAACTCTTAATAGTGTTCTCTTATTGTCCTTTTTATTTTTGTTGGTTCTGTTGTGATGTCACCCATATGGTTTCTTATGAATTTTACTTATGTCTTCTATCTTGTTTCTTTTGTTAGGTTTGCCCATGGTTTGCTGATTTTATTAATACTTTCAAAGTACCAGCTTCTTGTCTTGATTCTTTCTATTGTTTTCCTGTTTTCTATTTCATTTATTTCTGCTTTAATCTTTATTATTTATTTTTGTCTAGTGACTGTAGGATTACTTTGTGTAGATGAGTGTCAATGTGTTGATTTTGATTCTCTCCTCTTTTTGGATGTGTGCATTTATTGCTATAAATGGCCTCTCAGCACTGTTTTTGCTGCATCCCATAGGTGTTTTGTTGTTGTTGTTGTTCTCAATTGTATTTAGGAAGATTTTTATTTCATTTTTTTCCTTGTTGTTCTATTGTCCAGTAGCTATTAATCTGGGTGTCATTCAGTTTCCATGTATTTGGCTTTATTTTCATGATCTTCCTATTATTAGTTTCCAATTATATAGCATTGTGATCTGAGAAGATGCTTTATAGTACTTTGATATTTTTGATTTATTGAGACTTGCTTTGTGGTCTAACACTTGGTTTATTCTGGAGAATGTTTCATGTGCCCTGGGGACAGAATGCGTATTGTCCTGTTGTTCAGTTGAGTTGAATGCTTTGTACAAATCTAGGAGGTCAAATTGATTGTTTGTGTTTTTAGTTCCCCTGTGTTTTTGTTGAGTTTCTTTCTGGTTGTTCTGTCCTTTTTCAAAAGTGGTATATTAAAATCTCCCCCCATTATTGTGTAGTTGCCTATTTCTTTCTTCAATAATTTTAATGTTTAATTTATGTATTTTGAGGCTCTTTCATTGGGAACATAGATAATTATTATCACTATAAATATCTTGTTAATCATGAAATAATTTGTTTTTGTCTCTTATACTAGTATTTGCCTTAAGTTTATTAATCAGAGTTTGTTGCTCATTTTGCTTGCCATTAACTTGATATATTTTTTTCAACATTTATTTTTTAATCTATTTTTGTCTTTGTGTGTAAGATGTGTCTCTTGTAGACAACATATTGAAGGATCCTGTTTTCTTATCCATTCTGCTACTCTCTGTCTATTGACTGTTGCATTTAATCTATTGATATTCAGTGTAACTGTTGACAGGTATGAATTTATTGCCACCATTTTTCTGTTTGTTTGTTTGTTTGTTTTTTGTGGTGCTACGGGTTTCTTTGTTCTGCAGACTTTCCTGTGCTGAGTTCTTTTTTTTTTTCTTGTCAAGTTCTTCATAGATTTAATGTTTATGAAATCATCATAGATTTTCCTTTTAATGATTTGATGTGAAGGTGTATTGTGTTTCTTTGAGGTTACCCTGTACTTTATTAATTCCTTTCAAGATATTTAATCTTGAAATATACCTGACTTCCTCACTACCTGGAATACTGTAACTATACTTTTCTATTCCTTTGCTTTGTAGTTATCCTGATCATAGACTGACATTAGATTCTCTATTTTCAGATCTATAAGGATCAGATTTTAGTCGGTAATTGTAATTGCTGTCAATAAGTTGTACTGCTATAAAAAGTTGACTTGGCAAAAGTTATGTGAAAGATATACTAAGTGGCTTCAAAAAGTTCACGGAAATTTTCCTTTATCTTTTCACTCCATTTCTTCCATGAACTTTTTGAAGCCCACATGTATTTATAATAATCACAACAACAAAAAAACAGAGTAACTGCTGAGGCTTACAATCCAACACCTCATGGAATTCAGTTTGGATATGTAGGGACATGGTTTCATGGGAAATCACAGTAAATTGGCCTAATAACATATTTAGTGTTTCTGTTCTAGCTTCAAATTCATGACATATTTCCTGGGGTCATAAAAGATTACAAGTAGCCATTCTAGGCACAGCAGTTTGTTTCTTACAAGGAACAAAAGGGGAAGAAGGAGAGTTCAAAAGAGAAGTTGGTTATGGAAGGTATGACTCACTGCCACCACGAACAACTGCCTTCTGTGTCATGAAACCAAAAGAAGTAGATGGTGCCTAGCTACCATTATTGAACATTTTGATCCAAGATACTAAAGGAGAATACTGATCAACAGAGGGGAAATACAGAACAGAATTTAAATTTTTCATGGACTCTAGACTCTCTGGAGACATAGAGCGTGGATAAATCCCAGAAACTATTGTCTTGAGATAACTTTTAAACCTTAAATCAAAAATATCCCCTGAAGGCTCTTAAAATTGTTTACATAGCAAAACAACGGTTACCTTGAACATTGTTTTCTTTTAAGAACTATCTAAATGGAATTATATTGACAACAGTATCCCAAAAGATTAGATAAGAACCTCACAGAACAACTGAATTTATGTAAACAAGAGAGGCACCACTCAGAAAATAAGGCTAAGAATGGCTGCACAACTCAAAGAATGCAATCAATGTCACCAAACTGTAGATAAAGAAACTTCTGAAATGGTGTATGTTCTGCTGTTTATATTCTCAATTTAAAATTTTAAGAAAAATATACAAATGATTGTTTTTGTTGTTAGTTGCCATCAAATCAGTTCCAACGTATAGAGAGTTTGTGTACAACAGAAAGAAACTCTGCCTGGTCCTATGCAATCCAGACAATTGCTGTTACCCTTTAGTCCACTGCTGTTGCCACTGTGCCAATCCATCTCATTGGGGAACCTCCTCTTTAGTCCACTGCTGTTGCCACTGTGCCAATCCATCTCATTGGGGAACCTCCTCTTTTTGCTGACCCTCCACTTTACCAAGCATGATGTCATTCTCCAAGACTGTTCCCTACTGACATTATGACCAAAATATGAGAGATGAAGTCCCGCCATCCTGGCATCTAAGGAGCATTTTGCTTGTGTTTCTCCAAACACAGATTTGTTTCTTCTGGAAGTCCATGATATTTTTAATATTCTTCTCCAACACAATAATTCAAATGCATCAATTCTTCTATGGTCTTCTTTATTCACTGTCCAGCTTTCACATGCATATGAGGTTATTGAAAATACCATGGCTTGGGTCAAGCACACCTTAGTCCTCAAACTGATGTTTTTGCTCTTTAACATTTTTAAAGAGGTCTGTGAAGCCTATTTGCCTAATGAGATACATCATTTGATTTCCTGACTGGTGCTTCCATGAGTGTTGATTGTGGATCCAAGCAAAATATTAAATAATATATCATTAAAATATGTGTATAGAAAAGTATAAAGTATACAAATCAGTTATTATGAATGACTATGTTTGAGGAGTAGGATTAGAGTAGGATTAACAATTAAATTTCATTTATTTCATTTTATATTGTTTGATTTGAGATATATATACACACATATATGTTGTTGTTATGTTCCAACTCATAGCAACCCTATATACAACATAGCAAAATACTGCCAATCCTAAGCCATCCTCCCACTTTTTATATTTGAGCCCATTGCTGCCATCACTGTTAGTTCCTCTCATTGGTGGTCTTTTTGTTTGCTGACCCTCTACTTTACTAAGCATGATGTTCTTCTCTAGAGACTGGTCTCTCTTGACAACATGTCCAAAGTAAAAGAATATAAAGTCTCACCATCTGGCTTCTAATGAGCATTCAGGCTGCACTTCTTCCAAGAAAGATTTGTTTGTTCTTCTGGCAGACCATGGTATTTTTCAATATTCTTCTCCAACACCATAATTCAAATAAATTGATTCTTCTTTGGTCTTCCTTATTCATTGTCCAACTTTCACATGCATATGAGACTGTTGAAAATACCATGGCTTAGGTCAGGTGCACCTTAGTCCCCAAACTGATAAAATTGCTCTTGAATACTTCAATGAAGTCTTGTTCAGCATATTTTTCTAATGCAATATACCATTGTTTGATTTCTTGTTTGTTGCTGCTATGAGTGTTGATTGTAGATCTAAGCAAAATGAAGTCTTAGAAAGTTTCAATTTTTCTCCACTTATCATGATGCTATTTCTTGGTCGAGTTGTGAGAATGTTTGATTTCTTTACATTGAGGTGTAATCCATGTTGAAAGCTATAGTCTTTGATCTTCATCAGTAAGTATTTCCATTCCTCTTCACTTTCATTGACATAACTCAAGTTGCTAATGAGTCTTCCTCCAACCCTGATGCCACCTTCATCTTCATATAATACACCTTCCCAGATTATATGCTCAGCATACAAATCAAATAAGTATGGTGAAAGGATACAGCCCTGGTACACACCTTTTCTGATTGAAACTTTGTTCTATTCTAACAAGTGCCTCTTAACGTTGAGGTACAATCCATACTCATGGCTGTAGTCTTGGATCTTCATCACGAAGTATTTTAAGTCCTCTTCACTTTCAGCAAGCAAAGTTATATCATCTACATGTAGCAAGTTGTTAATAAGTCTTCCCCCAATCCTGATGCTACATTCTTCTCCATATAATCCAGTTACTTGAATTATTTGCTCAGCATACAGATTGAATGAGAATGATCAAAGAACTTTTCCTTATTTTAAACCATTCAGTGTTCCCTTATTCTGTTTGAATGATTGCCTCTTGGTCTATGTACAGGTTTCTCATGAGCACAATTATGTGTCCTGGAATATCCATTTTTTGCAATGTTGTCCATAATTTGTATTCCTTATTCTTATTGCCTATATTACACACCTATCACACCTATCATTTGGCTGAAAGTTGAGCAATGGGACTAAGTTTAGTGACAAAAGATCATAATATTATGGGTTCCATCAGTCTCGATCAAATCAGTATGCCTGATATCTTTTATGATCTTGAGTTTTGTTCCACATTTTCTCCCACTTTATCCAGGACCTTCTATTATGATCCTTTTCACAGAAGTCAGCTGTAGTTGCTAGGCATCATCTAGTTTTTCTGGTCTAAGGGTTGTGGAGGCTGGAATTCACATGGCCAATTGGTTCTTTGAATTAATTGTGTCTTTGCATCTTTTGAGTTTCTTCACTCTTCTGTACTCCAGATGGAGTAGCAACTGGTATTTTAAAAAGCTTAACAGCCATCTAAGGTGTAACTATTGGTTTACACCTTAGATGGCTGTTAAGCTTTTTAAAATACCAGTTGCTACTCAGGACATAGAAAATTGGTTTTGTGGACTATGTTAAGTCAATCGTCCTTGGTGTCCCTGAGACCAGGGTCCTGAGGCCTCAGGCCCCATTATTCATCCTTTCAGAATGTTTTGGTTATGTCTAAGATGTTTGATATCACTTTGTCCCTATATGCACTGTTATATCCATGGATATATAAGTGTTTGTAACACATATAAATTTGTTGTTGTTATGTGCTGTGGCATTGGTTCTGACTCATAGGGACCCTGCACAGGGTTTCTGAAGCTGTAAATCTTTACAGGAGCAGAAAACCTCATCTTTCTCCCATGGAACATCTGGTAGTTTTGAACTGCTGACCCTGAGGTTAGCAGCCCACTTCATAACCACTACATGACCAGAGTACCTTAACACATATAAATACATATATACATATGTAGAAATAACCTCTGTCAAACTGATATTTATTTATGGGTATAATTCCATTCATCTGCCCACCAATATTCAGCTTGAGTGCCTATCTATGTATCTACTAGAAAATTGTTGTAATTTCTGTTATTTCAAAACTAGATATGTAATGGTGTTTACCTTTGTTACCTTTAACTCATGTGATCCTTCCAATGTTGTCCTTTGTGGTAATAATTTTATGATTGTTGTTATGTGCCGTGGAGTCGATTCCAACTCATAGCGACCCTGTACAGGGTTTCCGAGGCTGTAAATCTTTACATGAGCAGAAAGCCTAATCTTTCTCTCACGGAACAGCTGGCCTTAAGTTTCGCAGCCCAATGATAACATCTTCCTTATCATATGTTGTCTTTTCCTTCACTCAATTGATTTACCTTCTCTTCGCATCTACCTCTGGTAACCTTCAAAGCATATATTTTTTTCTCTGTATGTAAGCCTTTTCTTAGCAATTTACAGCAATTGTTTCATGTAATATTTGTCCTTTTGTGATAATTTCACTCAGCATCATATCTTCTAGATTCTTCCATGTTATAAATTGTTTCACAGATTTCTAGTTATTCTTTCAACAGTTTTTAAAATACATGTTCATAAGAACATTGAATTTGAAGTGTACAAAATAGAAAATTGCTAGAAACTTTCTATATTTAAATTAAGTAAAATAAGAAGGGATGACTTAATGAATCTATCATGCTTTATCTAGCTCCACAGAATTAAAAACAAGATGCTTAAAACAGAATAAATCTTTAGCTTTCAACTATTTTCTTTCTTCACATTTGCACTGTGAAACACAAACATGTCTTACTAAAAACTCACAGCTGCTTTCCTCTCTCTCACCCAAAGAACCATGCTGTCTTATATGTGGGTGTGTTTAATATTGTTTGTGAAGTTTGAACCTTAATCAATTAAGAATAAAGTTTACTTATTATTACCTGTAAGCGTTTATGAATGATGGTTGTTGTTTCTACTAGGTGCCACCCTCTCTCTAGAATAATCAACCATATGAGATTAAAAGGGCAGCATTTGCTTAGTGGTAAAGGTCAGAAAGCAGGAAGGATTGAGAAAGAAAGACAAATGGAAACAATAAACACAAGGAGGAAGTGGGAATAATGCTTTTACATTATGTGGATTGCAGTCAATGTCACAAAGCAAAATGTGTACGAATTGTTGAAGTGAAAATGAATTTGATCTGTAATTTCATCCAAATCATATTAAAAACTTTTTTTTTAAAAAAAAAACAAAAGTTTGAAAACAGAAAAAGGGTATGTACAAACCAAAGCTTTGAACCAACTCTTCCTGGTTCAGTCATGGTTGAGGAAGTAAAACTAAGATGAGCTGGAATTTGCAAAATGTGGGTGCCTTGAGGGATAACAGAATAAGGGAAATTATGGGACTCTTACCCATAATTTATCCCATTCTGGTTATTGTTCTAGGCACCCACATTTTTATTGTTCCAGTTTGCAAATTCTGATCCTTCTTGGAACTTAAACTCCCTTTTAGAAAATAATGGCAATGTGTGAGTTGTAGAGTAACCAAGTATCTTGCAGAGGTGAACATAATGATACCTTTCTCAAACATGGCAGCCTTCAGTGCTGCTTTGAACATGTGTCACTCTCCACAGCCTGACAATAATTGAATCTCCCATGTCAGTCTCTTGAAAAGGCACAGTATGCCTCTTCTAAGCATCCCAATCCAGGAATTTGACCCATAATTTTTCCCATTCTGTAATTGCTCCAGGTACCCACATTTTTATTGTTTTAGTTTGCAAATTCAGGTCCATCTTGGTTACATTTCATCAGTTATTACTGAACCAATTTGAACAAGTTTGAAGCCCTGGTACAAACACGATAACAATGTTATAAAGACAATTCCTTTATCACATTTAATATGCAGCCCTGGTTTTGCGTACTATATGGTCCACCACACATGCAAGTCCTGTATTGTTGTATAGGACTTCCTATATTGTTCCCAAGTGTAAATTCTGAATACTCAGTGTGAATAGTGAGGGTCTTACTCTGCTTTATTCACAAACTGAGCCCACCATTTTTTTTGCCTTTAGCTATTGCTTAATGCCAGCTGTTTGTTCTTTCTAGTTCTCCCTCCTTTTCTACCTCCTCCACCTCTCACTTTAAAAACCTACCCCATAGATACCCAATTCAATCTTTCTGAGTTGCCTTGGCAACTCTTAAGGATAGGACAGCTCACAGCTTTCTGGTCTAATTCCATCACATCCCCCAATTAGTTTGGTTTAGTTGAGCCTTTTATAGTAATCAGATATTCCTTAGAACTGAAATCAGGAATTGGCTCCCTCCAAATTGTGTTTACAGATCCTGACAGGGTGATTTCCTATGCACATCCTTAGAGCTCCCTACTTGCAGGGACTCTTTCTCTAAGGTCAGAGAAGCAGAGCCAGGTTATTATACAGCCCAGTTTCATGCTTCTCTCCATTAACTGCCAACTTACCTTGAAGATTTACTTTTACAGAGTATCTTTTGGCTGACCTGGCCTTTGGCACATTCAAAAGCTTAGCAGAGTTCTTTGGCTAACAAAAATTACAAGGTTGCCAAGTTTTCAACCTCAATGAGAACCAAAACCTCAAATAAGGACCAAAATGTTTATGTTTTAAGCAAAACCTTCTACTGTGATTAGTGTTTACAAAGCACATAAATTTATATCATTTATTGTTTATATTTTTAGAGAAGAAAATCACACTTGGCCAAGTTTTCACCCAGATATTGCTGTCATACAGTAGAGGACGTACTGTCTGCCAAGCAAATTCTAACCAAATAATTCATTAAGCCTTGCTGAGGATAGCTTCCCTAAGAATCACTCGGCTTTTCTGATCTAAAGAAAGTTATACTAACTTTGGAACATTAGGTGGGAACACATTTTTTTCCATTGGAATTTGACATCACTCCTTTGAAATCTAGTTCTTGTTATTGAATACATTAAACATAATAGGGCACAGACATAATTAATGTTTTTCTATTTTATTATTTGTTAATGTTGTTAAGTGCCTCTGAGTTAGTCCAACTCATAGTGACCCTGTAGAGGGTTTTCAAAGAGCAGCTGGTGGGTTTGAACTGCTGACCTTTCAGTTATCCTAAAGCGTCACAACAGGACTGTAAAAATGTCTTATATAAAGTATATGAATTAATTAAGCTTTCAACATAACATTAAAGAAAATTGAGGATAAATAAAACCTTGAGTTGGCTAAACACTCTTTTTTTAATTATTATTTGTTTTTATTGTAAATTGAGTGATAGTTTATATGGGAGAACATTGGTTTTCACTCATTGGTTCATTGCAGTGATTACAATTTCCTTCGTGCATCATCATTCAACAGTATTGGCTTCTATTCCCTGTGGGTTTTTTGTTTTGTTTTGTTTTGTTTTGTTTTGTTTTGTTTTGTTTTGGCGGGGAGGGGAGATGAACACAAAAACACTCAAGAATATATAATCATTTAAACAACCAAAGGGTACATTTTGCAAGCCTGCCTCCTGGTCACCAACAAACAGCTTTTCTCTTTCAATGAATCACAT
>NW_006408631.1:6739830-6742124 GCF_000296735.1 Chrysochloris asiatica
CCCACGTGAGAAGATTCTGGATGGGGCTCAGTGTTCTACCTAAGGTCCTATACTCTACAAAGGCTCCACAAGAAGCCTATTTCACTGGGCAAGTTCAAGAACCCATTTTAGGTATTCCAATCAGTTATGGGTTGAAGACGGGCTTACGAACTTTCTGTAATCATGTTTCCCAGTATTCCTTTCTATCCTACTCAAGTGTCTAGTTAACAATAATACACAATGGAAATCAATATTCATAAGACAGTCAAGCATCTTAACATTATTTCCCCTCTTTTAACCACTTAAAATATGTCTCATCCCTGTATCACAGAGCCCTGTTGTTCCAAGTTTGAGCATACATCACTGTTTACCTCTATACCATTTAGCCCATGCAAACTTTCCTCAGTGCTCCCCTATTTAACTTGTTCTTCCATTCCCCTCCCCCTTCTTGTATATTGTCCTCCCCAACACCTGAACTATGATGTGTCTAGTCCCTACCCTGAACTCTACCATCCCCTCCCTTTCCCCTCCTACCTCATCGCCCCCCCCACTAACCAACAAAAAATTTTTTTTTTCCTTTTAATATGGGTATCTTTTCTTAGACTTTCATAATAATGGTTTTATGCAATATTTGTCTTTGTGTGACCGACTAATTTCACACAGCATAATGTCCTCAAGGTTCATCCATGTTATGTGGTAACTTGCAGCTTCTTTGTTATTCTTCAAGGTAACATAATGTTTCATTGTGTGAATGTACCAAAGTTTGTTAATCCATTATTCCATTAGTGAGCACTTAGACTGTCTCCATCTTTCTTATATTTTGAATAGTGCTGCTACGAACATTGGTGTCCATATATCTACTCGTGGTCTGGCTCATAGTTCTTGTGGATATCTAGCAAGTAGAGGAATTGCTGGATAATAAGGTATTTCTGTTTCCAACTTTCTGAGGAAGTACCATACTGTTTTCCATAGCGGTTGGACCATTTTGCATTCCCACCAGCAATATAGGAGGGTCCCAGTCTCTTCACATTCTTGCCAGGATTTATTGTCCTCTGCTATTTTAAACTTCATTATTGCTGGTGTGAGATATCTCACTGTTGTTGGATTTGCATCTCTCTAATGGCTAGTGATCATGAACATTTCTTCATATGTTTGTTGGCTGCCTGAATCTCTTCCTTTGTGAAGTGTTTGTTTATATTCTATGCCAATTTTTTAATAGGGTTATTCATCTTTTTCTTGTAGCGATATTGTAGTAGCCTATAGTGGTGGTTATGTGCCGTGGAGTCGGTTCTGACTTATAGCAGCCCTGTATAGGATTTCCAAGGCTGTAAATCTTTACTGGAGCAGAAAGCCTCATCTTTCTCCCATGGAACAGCTGGTCATTTCGAACTGCTGACCTTGAGGTTCACAGCCCGATTCGTAATGACTACACCACCAGAGCCTATAGGTTTTAGAAATCAGTCCCTTGTCTGATATGTCATTGCAAAATACTTTTTCCAATTCTGTGGGCTCCCTCTTTATTCTTTTGGTGAAATCTTAGGATGCTCATAAATTTCTAATGTTTAGTATGTCCCAATTATCTATTTGTCTTCTTTTGTTTGTGCAATTTTCACAATGTTTGGTAGTTTCTGTGTACCCTGTATTGAAGCCCTTAAATTTGTCCCTATTTTTTCATTGATGACCTTTATAATTTTGGGATTCACATTTAGGTCTTTAATCCACGATGAGCTGGGTTTTGTATATGGCATGAGGTAAAAGTCTTATTTCAATCTTTTGCATGTCAATTTCTAGTTCTGCCAGCACCATCTGTTGAAAAGACTATCTCCTCCCCATTCAATGTACTTTTGCCCTTTGTCAAAGATCAGTTGGCTGTATATGGATGGGTTAATTTCTGGATTCCTGATTCTGTTCCATTGTTCTATGTATCTTTCATTGTACCAGTACAAATCTGTTTTGACCACTGTAGCCAAGTAGTAAATTTTGAAATCAGGGAGTGAGAAGCTTCCAACTTTGTTCTTCTGCTTAAGCAGTGCTTTGCTTACCCTGGGTCTCCTTTCTTTCCATATGAAGTTTGTAATTGTTTTTTCCATATCTTTAAAGAATGTCATTGGAATCTGGATTGGGATTGCAGTATATGTATAGATTGCTTTGGGAAGTGTTGACATTTTCACAATGCTAAGTTTTCCTGTCCAGGAGCATGGTATAATCTTCCATCTTTTGCTTTTGTGTACTAGTATTCTGTGGCTTTCTTTGTATAGGTCTTTGTTTCTCTAGTTACATTTATTCCTAAATATTTCATCCTTTGGGTGACTATT
>NW_006408631.1:6744234-6753608 GCF_000296735.1 Chrysochloris asiatica
CTAATGGTTCTGTTGTGACATCATCCATGTGGTTTCTTGTTTGTATCTTCTCCCTCTTTTCTTTTGTTAGGTTTGCCATTGGTTTGTCAGTTTTATTAATCTTTTCGAATAACCAGCTTCTTGTCATGTAGATTCTTTCTATAGTTTATCTGTTTTCTATCTTGTTTATTGCTTCTCTAACCTTTAGTATTTTCTTTTCTTCTGTTTACTGCAAGTTCACTTTTGCTAGTCTGTTTCTAGTTGTTGGAGATGTTATGTTAATGTGTTGATTTTGGTTCTTTCTTCTTTTTGGATGTGTGCCTTTATTGCAATTAGTTTTTCTGTCAGCACTGATTTTACCATGTCCCAAAGATTTTGGTATGTTGTGTTTTTGTTCTCATTTGTTTCTAGGAACTTTGTGAATTCACATATTATTTCTAATACTACCCAGTTGCTTTTAAGCAGGGTGCTATTTAATTTCCATGTATTTGACTTAATTTCCTTGATCTTCCTATTGTTGATTTCTAATTTTCTAGCATTATGGTCTGAGAAGATGGTTTGTAATATTTTGATGTTTGTAAATTTATGGAGGCTTGTTTTGTGGCCTAACACATGGTCTATTCTGAAGAATGTTCCATGTGCACTGGAAAAGAAAGTGTATAGTGCTGTTGTTGGATTGAATGCTCTGTACACATCTATGAGGTCAAGTTGGTTTATTGGGCTGTTTAGTTCCTCCATGTCTTTGTTGAGTTTCTTTCTGGTAATTCTATCCTTCTCTAAAAGTGGTGTATTAAAATCTCCCATTATTATTGTACAGTTGTCTGTTTCTTTCTTCAAATCTGTTAGAGTTTGCTGTATATATTTTGGCGCTCTTTCATTGGCAGCACAGATATTTACTATGGTTATGTGGTCTTGTTACATTAACCCTTTAATCATGAGATAATGCCCATAGTTGTCTATTATGCTGGGTTTTGTCTTAAAGTTTATTTTATTAGAGATTAGGATTGCCACTCTTGCTCATTTTTTATTGCAAGTAGCTTGGTATACTTTTTTTTTCAATCTTTAACTTTTAATTTGTTTTTGTCTTTGTGTGTAAGGTGTGTGTATCTCTTGTAGACAGCATATTGAAGGATCATCTTTTCTTATCCATTCTGCTACTCTCTGTCTCTTGACTAATGCATTGAATCTGTTGACAGTCAGTGTAGTTATTGACAGGTATGAATTAATTGCTGTCATTATATTTGTTTTTCTGTGATGCTGCTGGTTTCTTTTTTCTGCATGTGTTTTGTGCTGAGTTCATGTTTTTTGTGTTCTTTCTTGTCAGTTTCTTATGTTTTAATAGTTTTAATGTTTCTATGTTCTTCTTAGACTTTCATTTTCTTCCTAGATTGTGAAGTATTTATTTTCTTTGAGTTTACCATATAGTCTACTAACTTTTTCCTCCATTTGAAACAGTCTATTTTATCCTGCAATCTACCTGACCTCCTCATCACCTGGATCTCTGTTCCTATGTTTTTACCTTCTTTCACATTATAATTGTTTGGATCATAGACTGACCTCCAAGATCCTCTAAAGTCGTACTTACAATTTTGCTCTGTTCTAGACTCTTCCATCTGTCTACATGGTGCTGCCACATATGTCAATCTCTTGTTGTTGTCTGTTCTTATTGGTTATCAGTCCTACAAATGCCCATTAGGATATTTGGAAGCACTGGGTTGGCTTTGGCAAAATCCCTTAGCTTCAGCTTATCTGGGAAGGTTTTTATTACACTGTCATATTTGATTCACAGCTCTCCTGGGTACACAATTCTTGGTTGGCAGGTTTGTTTGTTTTTTCAGAGTTTTATATGTGTCTCCCCATTGCCTTCTTGCCTGCATGGTTTCTGCTGATAAACCAGTGCTTAATGTGATTTGCTTGCCTTTGTAAGTAACACTTCTTTTTTCCGTAGCTGCTTTCAGGATTCTTTCTTTGTCTTTGATTTTGGAGAGCTTGATTATGATACATTATGGTGATTTTCTTTTGGGGGCTATCCTTCTTGGAGTTTGTTGAATTCAGCTTCTTGAATGCTTATATTTTCACTTTTCAGGATGTTAGGAAAACTCTCTTTCATAAGCTCATCATCTATCTACTCTCTCCTCTGTGGACTTGTGTGACTTTTTCTGTTCTGGAATACCAACAGTTCTTAAGTTTTTCCTCTTCATGTTATCCCACATGAATCTTAGACTTCCTTCAGATGATTTTGTCTTTTTTTTTGGCTTGCTCTTCTATGTTAATGGTATTGTGACATTTGTCTTCCAATTTGCTGGTCCTGGCTGCTATCTTTCAGCTTTACTCCTTTGCCTTTGCAGTGTGTTGTCTATTTCTGACATTTTACTATTAATCATTTGGACCTCTTTTTACAGGTTTTGAATTGTTTCCAATGCTGTGTCTATCTTACTTGAGTATTCCTGTAATGCTTTCCTGACTTCTTCCTTATTTTTTCTCAATCCGTCTTGAGTATTTGAAGGCATCTCAATATTATTCTCTTGAATTCCTTCTCAGGCAGTTCCAAAGCCTGCTTTCCAGCCAATGTGAAGTCTAGGTCTACCTCCAGCTTGTTTGTCTCAGTTACTCTATCTTGTTTCTGGATATGTGTCGATATGGTCAGCTGTTTCTTGAGCAGCTTCAGTAATTAGATGTGATTTCAATAATTTGTTGTTGTTAAGTTCCATCAAGTCAATTCCAACCCATAACAACCCTGTACAGAGTTTCCAAGGAGCAGTTGGTGAACTTGAACCACCGACCTTGCAGTTCAAACGACTTTGCAGTCTGACGCATTAACCAACAGCACCACACCAGGACTCCATATTTCAATAATTAAATGAATATATACTGATGTATTATTATGCTTTCTGATTGCCTCAGGTAAATGTGATCAAGAGATGGGCTTTCCTTTTCACTTTTCTTATTACTCAACTCAGAGTAACTGTAGCAGGTGTTGGCTGTCTATCTGGTGTATAGCAGCTGTAATTGGCTCTTGTTAGATTGTGGGATTTTAAAGGGTGTGGCTATATAACTGCAATTGCTGTCTCTTGTTTGGTAATGTAGGATGAGGAAGAGCCCCCTGCAGGTAAAAGGGGGACCAAAAAAACAAAACAGCAATAGCAAAAACAAACAAACAAACAAACAAACAAATTGAGTACTACAGTATATAATCACATAAAAGAAAAGATAAAGAAAAAAAATTCTATAGCAAAATATGAAAATGACTTTAATGCCCTTTTCTTGGCATCTTGCCTTCAAGGCTGCCTGAGATATTTCAAGCTGTTACTGTTACGCTTTATGATGTCATTCAGGATTTAATTTTAAGCCTGTTTCCATTTTAATCTGTGTCTCTCCCACTCCACAACCCCCCGTCATGACATTTTCCTAGTGATAAATAGATCAGAGCCAGCTATAGCCATTTGGGGAGACTGTTTAATTTTAAGCAGTGTCTTCTCCCTTCTTAGTGGTTTTTGCTAAGCAGATCCACACACATGCATAGTAGAATCCTACAGGGGTTGAGGGGTGTCCACTCACTGAGGCACCCCCTCTAGTCTCCAGAGTGGAGGTGTATGGACAGAGAGAGAGAGACCAATGAACAGGGGGTGGAAAGAATGTCCACACCTTTATCTTGAAGGATTGGGAACACTCCTCTGATCCTTCAGCTGCTCTACCATGCCCCAGATAGCTGTTCTGGGAGCATCTGGGACCCATAGATCAGAAAGCACCACCTGTCTTGATTCTGCTACAAATTCTTTCAACAAACTGATGTGGCACTGGAGAAACTCATCCATCTACGCCAAGAAATTTGGAAGATAGCTACCTGACCAACAATTGGAAGAGATCCACATTTGTGCCCATTCCAAAGAAAGGTGACCTAATAGAATACAGAAATCATTAGACAATATCATTAATAGAAAATCTTACTGAAAATAGCTCAGAAATAGTTTCAATAGTACATTGACTTGGAATTGACTCTACAGCACATAACAACAACAATGTGATGTCTGGCACTGTGGTTGCCTTGGCAGGGCCAAACTAAATGGTTTCACAGGCCTTATATGACCTGCAGGCTGGACATTCCCCACCCCTGACTAGGCAATGACTTTTAATTATGTAGATAATGATAAACTATCATTGTCGGTTGGTTGCTGATGTGCCATGGAGTCGGTTCCAACTCATAGCAACCCTGCATAGGATTTCCAAGGCTGTAAATCTTTATGGGAGCAGAAAGCCTCATCTTTTTCCTGCAGAACAGCAGACAGTAAAAGAATAGATGCATCTGAATTATGGTGTTGGATAAGAATATTTAAAGTACCATGAAATGCCAAAACTAACGAATCTGTACTGGAAGGACAACCACAATAATCCTTAGAAGGCAAGACAGCAAGACTTCATCATGCATACATCAGAATATTATCAGGAGGAACCAGGCCTTGGAGAAGGACATAATACTTGGTAAAGTGGAAGGTCAGTGAACAAGAGGAAGACTCCAATTAGATGAATTGACAGCAGCAACCAGCTTCAATGTAACAATTGTGAGGATGGCATAGGACCGAGCAATGTTTTATTCTATTATGCATTAGATTGTTATGAGTCAGAACCGACCCAATGACACTGAACAACAACATATTGTGATTAATGGGAACATTCTCTTAAGAACTAAGATAATTCAATTAGAAATCACTATTTGAGATCATGCAGTACCATAATAGAGCTACTATTGCCTCTATCATTCTAATGGGACTTGTGGATTCACATATCGTATAAGATAAATTTGTTTCCATGCTGATCAAGCCAATGGGCACTTAGAAAAATTGAAATCACAGCTTGTGACAATATTCTTTGTTTTTAGGAGCAGTTTTCAGTGAAAATTTTGTTTTTCTCTTCCTTCTATTTCCTTCCCTGCCTTCTTTGTGTTTCTTGCCAAATCTAAACAAAGGTGATCTAATCAATGTCTAGAACCTGCAGTGAATTTTGAGAAAAGCAACAAACCTTATCTTTTCAGTCCCTGAGGTGGTCATTCTGGCAAATCTTGCATTTTTCAATCCTCAAAGGATTGAATACTTGATAATTCAATTGTACTCATAAAGGCAACTTGAAGACAATTAAGATGCAAGCAGATTCAACAAAACACTATGCTTATACATGATTTGTTCATTTATTTTTAAACCCATAAGTCCACGGAAAGTGAGATATTGTGTATTGTTTCATGACCAATAAGTGATAGACATATATCAAAAAGTCCTGAAATTCATATGATCCATCAATATCACCCCTGGGAATATGCCCAAAAGTCAGGAAAGCAGGAACTCAAACAGATAGTTGTATACTCTGTTCACTGCAGCATTATTCATTATAGCTACATGGTGGAAACAATACAAGTATTCATCAACACATGAATAGAAACACAAAATGTTTGTTGTTGTTGCTGTCATATACTGTCGAGTCAGTTCCGACTCACAGCAACCCTTAATAGGATTTCTGAGAAGCGACTGTCAAGTTTGCAATTCAGTTAGCAGTCCAGTGCTTATCCTATAGCACCACACCAGGACCCCATAAAATGAAAATATACATAAATGGAGTATTATTTTACCAAACAAGGAATAAAATTCTAATATATGCTATGCTATAGACGAACCTTGAAAATAGACACAAAAGGACGGATCCCATTTATAAGAATTATCTTGTTGTTGTTGTTGTTAAGTGCCATCAAGTCAGTTCTGACCCATAGTGACCCTGTATAGGGTTTCCAAGGAGCTGATGGTGAGCTTGAACTGCCAACCTTGCAGTTCAAATGGCTTTGCAGTCTGGCACATTAACCCACACAGCCACTAGAGTATACAAATTCATAGCTGTTGTTGTTAAGTGCCTTTGAGTCAGTTCTGACTCATAGTGACCCTGTGCCCTGTATAGGGTTTTGAGGACTGGCTGGTGTGTTTGAACTGCCAACTTTGGCAGATCACAATCCGGTGCTGATCCTACAGCACCATACCAGGATGCATAGAGATGGAAAGTGTATTAGTGGTAATCAGGGGTTGGGGGATGAGAGAAAAAAGTTTGAAAGCTTAATGGGTACAGAGTTTCTGCTAAAGGTGATAAAAAATTTTGAAGACAGACAGTGGTGATAGCTTCACAACACTGTGAGTGTGATCAATGCCACTGGATTGTACACTTGAAAATTGTTTAAAATGACAAGTTTCATGTTATCTATTTTACCACAATTTTTTAAAATTGTTGGGGGGGGGGACCCTAAACATTGGCACTGATTTGGAAACTCTCACTAAAGTCTATGCAGTCCATCTGCTGACTCAAAATGCATACTTTAATTTATTAGCTTAGCTGTAAGAGGAGTATTCAAAGTATATCATGTCAAAGGGTTGTTGGGATTTGTTTATACAGTAAACAGTCCCCATAGAAATTATTTCAACAAATAGATCAGCCTTTGAACATCATTATGAAGCTGCTCAATATTACCAAAAGAGTTTCATGTGTTCTCAAAGAAATATAATTGCACCTCATTCCTAACTTATGCAAAAGTAACAAAGAGCAAAATTAGTATAGAGGTAAAATGAAACTTATTCTTGATCAGTCTGCCATAGATATATATTACATTATAAACCAAAGTTTAGGTGATCCTTGCTAGTCTCTACTTGTTTATAAGACTGATTATGCTGCCAAAAACTCTTTCTCAGTGCCTAATTCCAGCCACCGCCTCTACCATTTGTCCTTGTTATGTCTTCATTGAAAGAAGAGGTTAACGGGTTATTCTTTTTCATACGTAACAGCATGATTATAGCCGCTTTTATTTTTAAAGGCAAATCCCTAGCTGTTGATTTATGATTTTATCCAGTGCGCTTCTATGTAAGAATGTAATTTTTAAAAAATAGTGTTAATAAACCCTTTTGAAACTTTCTAAAAACATGATTTAATTTAGCCAAGCACAACTTGCTGAGAAGGACATGCACAATGCACAAAACAATTTGAAGCCTTTCTGATGTTATGATATATATATATATATATATATCTGTATTATAAATAATATAAAGTCATTATCAAATTTTTTGTCTTGTTTGTTTCCAAAATAATAAAGAATTCTTGCAAATTTCTAACCTTAAAATGGAGTCTTGGTGTGGCGCTATAGGATAAGCACTGGACCTAAAGTTCTGTTTGAACCTTAAGGTGGTGGTTCAAATCCACTAGCCGCTCCTCAGAAATTCTACAGAGGGTCACTATGAGTCTAAACCAACTCAATGGCACTTAACAATGACAACAACAACCTTAATATGGGAGCACAGAGGCTCCATATGACAAACACTGGACTATGAATCAAAAAGTCTGAGGACCCAATCCGCCAGCCTCTCAGCAGAAGATAGATGAGGCTTTTTGCTCCAGAAAAGATTTTAAACCCCTCAGAAACCCTATACAGGATCACTATGAGCCTTGTGAGGCGCTTTAGGTTAAACATTGGACAGCAAACCACAAGGTTCAAACCCACCAGTTGCTCCTAGGAAACCCTGTATAGGGTCACTATAAGTCAGAATTGATTCAACAGCACTTAACAACAACAACCTTAATATACATGTTTTGCCACCTGTTACTCTTGTGAAAGGAATCCTGATGCTATGGTAAGTTAAGTGCTAGGCTGCTAACCTCAAGTTTCTCCATGCAAGAAAAAAATGAGGCTGATGCTCCCATAGAACCCTAAAGAGCAATTTTACTTTATCCTGTAAGGTTGCTGTAAAGAGCCCTGCTATTGTAATGTTGGAGTGCTTACATTAATGTCAGCAGTTCAAATCCACCAGCCACTCAATGGGAGAAAGATGAGGCTTGCTGTTTTCATAAAAGATTTACAGTCTCAGAAATCCTAAAGATCGTTATGAGTCGAATTGGCACACAGCAGTAACAGCATAGGATTTCTGAGACGGAATCAACTCAACCTAGACAGCAGTGGACATTTCTCTACTGAAAGCACTTAGTATACATAAGAATTGGATTTCTAGTGTGAGTTCTTGATCAAAGTAAATTAACTTTATAAAAACAACATCCTTAAAGAATTTTTAGTGGACTCCTAGGTTGTGTTAGTGAAACCTTTCTTCTCTTAAGGTTTGGAGTAAACTCCCTCTTCCTTAGTGTTTTTCCAGCCTGATCACATTGTTCAGGCTCAAATCAAGCCATAATCTTTTGCTCTCCTGTTCTTGGGTTCCATATCCAATCCAATAGCAAGACCATCTATGTCTTCAAAATTGACCCCAAATCTAAATACTTCTCAGCACATCTACCAACTTGATCCATACTGGTATCACCATCCTGACCCCCATCTGCACCCTAGACCATTGCATCCTAATGACTGCCCTACGTAAAGGTGGTTTTCTACAGTCTTTTCTTAAGTTAGCACTCAAACTCAGAGATCTTTGAAAAATGTCTGGCAGATCATGCCTTTTCCTCTGGTGAAGACTGACCAAGGACCTCATATCAATCTTAAAACAAAATCCAACTTCTTGACCATGGCTTCATAACCTGGCCCACCTTCCTCTCCAACCTCACTTCATACCACATGCCCATTTGCTCAAGCTCACATGCAGTGGATTTCTTACTATTCCCCATATACTCAGAGTTCATAGGTCTCAGGACAGTTACGCTTGCTCTTCTCTCTTTAGAACATCTCATTGTCACACCTCCACAGGGCCGGTCTCTGCATGATTATCACCTCCTTGAAGAGATCTTTCCTGAATACTCTGCCTATCCCTCCTCACTTATCTTGCTTACCTTTTCACATTATGTTTATTATGAGATGAAATTACATGCTTATTTTTCTGTTTTTTTCTCATCAGTTTCTCTAACTGGAATAGAAGTTTCAGAGCATATGTACTTTGTCTATTTTATTGCTGTAGCCTCAAGATCTCAAAGAGGATCTGTTACACAGTAAGCATTCAACATGCATTTGTTGATTAGACAGTAAATGTGAAGTATGTTTTAAGACATGGGACCTACTTTTAAAATCTCATCTATGTAGTCCAGGTGTCCTAGGCAAAAGAAAATAGATTTTCCTTATTATCTATAAAATATTTCTGTTCGAACTTGTGAGAGAAGAGAAATAATGATAGTATTCCTAAAAACTAACTAAAACTATAATGTGTAACAAAATAATGCATCACCATAAATTTTACCTAAGAAATGAATAACAAAATTTCTCAAGACTTAGGTTAATTTCCATTGTTCAAATAAGTCTTAGTCCTAAAATGATCCACTTTTAAAGTACTTGTTTAAAAAAAATCTCCTATTTTAGATTGTTGTTGTCGTCAGGTGCCATCAAGTCAGAACCGACTCATAGCGACCCCATGCACAGCAGAACAAAACAATGTCCGATCCTG
>NW_006408631.1:6757233-6766530 GCF_000296735.1 Chrysochloris asiatica
CTCTGAACCTCCAAACATACCTTTATATTTGTTACAGAGTTCCAACAACAACTCATGAGTCCTCTTGACCTGGTATTCCATGTTGTTGTTGACCGAGCTCCTCACTACACGTCTACCCGATCCGCCATCTTCAAGGAAGGCCTGGTAGTGTAGTGGTTAAAAAACCTGGCTGCGAACCCCACTGTCAGTAGCTCAAATCCTCCAGGCCCTCCACGTGACAGAGATGAGGCTTTCCGCAACTTGCCGTTAAACAGCCTTGTGGCCCAGTATTCCGTGTTGTTGTTGTTGGAGCTCCACACTACATGTCTCGCTGCTCGAAGTTCTCTCTGCTCTCCCTACTGGATATCTAATGCCTACGATATCCAGTATCTCCCTACTGGAGCCATAACACTAGAAATATCCAGTGTTGTTTCTAAGGCATAAGCCAGAGGCCTCATCTTTTGTGACAATTAGGATGATAGGTACAGCCAGACATTTTTGCTATAGTCATGCATCCACATCACCATTGGTACTTAGAGCATCTCCTGAGTCAGGTTCTGTGCTCTTAGAGGAGGCTAAGTTAATTCATCCTTTTGAAAGATCAAGTTAATATTTTGCTGATTTATCATGACAACCAATATTCTTAACTAAAATCAAAACATCCCGCTACCTTCAAGTTAATTCCAACTCCTACTGATCCTATAGGACAAATTAGAACTGCCCCTTTGGGTTTCCAAGACTAACTTTATAAGTGAGCAGACAACCTCATTTTTCTTCTGCAAATACATTACGGACCCTCTACAATAGTCATATGAGAGACCAAATGAAACAGACACAGATGAAAATCCAGGAACCTTGAAATTTGGAGAAAAGGTTACAGAAGTAGACTGAGTGCTTATTGAAAGGAGAAGCTGAGCAGGGATTGTGAAAAATGGAGACTGACTAGTGACCAAACACAGCATAACCATCTTGAATTTTGTGAACAGTTTGGGCAACAGAAGGTGGCCTGGCAGAGCAAATTCATACAGGCAATAGGAAAGGTGTGATTACTTCTTTTTCCTCATGTTCCCCTGGTGACCAGAGGTGTGGCCAACTCACAACCTCATCCAGCCCCAGTGCAGATTCTTCTTTCTTTGAGTTCAGTGCCTCATGGTTGTGAGCCACATCAGTATCAGGGAGGACTGACTGTGCCACTTTGGTGTCTGGATACAGGTGGAATCAGCTCCACATCTACAAAACCCACACAACCACAAGATCAGCATTAGTCAAGTATAAACAGTTATAACCAGCCATCCTGACCCCAAGCTGACCTGTGGTCCTAATACACACTGAAACCAGTTCCATCAAGGGTCTCAACAAACTACTTCTGTATTGAGCAACTTGAAAATACATAATATGTAGGCCTAGAGGCTTTCTGCTCCCATAAAGATTTATAGCCTCGGAAACCCTGTACAGGGTTGCTATGGGTCAGAAACGACTTGACGGCACTTAACAACAACAACAACATAGGAACTCTATCTAAGGCCAAGAACTCCACTGTCACATCCCTTCTGCATCCACCGCATCAGCACTTTGGCTGCCTGGAGCACCCTAAAGTTTTATGCTCTCTGGATCCAATAGTTGCACTGGTTGTTTTTTGATTGGGTTTTAAACATTTGTTGTTTCACTACATTTGCTTGCTTATCCTTTCTTCTCCTTATTCTTTTTACATTCCCTTGAATTTTATCTTTTCTATCTCAGCTTTTGCTTTTCCTTATTTTCTTGTTTCTCACTTCCCTTCTGCTTCCTTTTTTATCCTTTTGATGTCTCTTTACTACTCATTACTGTCTTTCTCTTTTAATCTTCCCTTTCCATGTTTTTTGTTTACGTGTTTTTCTTTTTTCTTCTTTTTATTTTCCTGTTCCTCTTTTCTGTTTCTCATGTGGTGCTGTAGGATAAAGCACTGGACTGCAAGGTAGGTTTGAATACACAAGCTGCTCCTTGGAAACCATATACAAGGTTGCTATGAGTTGGAACCAACTTGATGGAACTTAACAACATCATTCATTTTTTTCTGGTTGCTTTTTTTCCCCATCCATTATTATTTTATCCTTTTATGTTGGTTGCTTATTTGCCTCTTTTGCTTTGTATTCTTGTGTGGTTCTCCTCTTTCTCACCAAAAGGAGACAGTAACCATGCCCAGCCACAACTGTACCCTCTGTAGCTCTAATTACTGGGCAGAGTCAATACCATCTCCAATACCACCTAATTAATAGACAGCAGCCAGCACCAGCCAAACTAAACCAAACTGAAGTGCAAAAATGGTGAACAGATAATGGTCCACGCACTTCTATTCTTTAGTTACACCCACAGGAGACAGTTGGTGAGAGCCTAAGAACACATCAACATACAATCAGCAATTAAATACAAATACAATAATACTACAGTGTCCCCGAGACAACAGACAATTTTATGTCACATGGGGAAACAAGAGAGAATATAGCTCAAACAAATGATCAAGATGCAAAGCCAGAAAATGTTTTTGAGGAAGAAAAGGTAATGGAACTACCTGAAAATAATTTAAATAATTATATTTTTGTACCTTCAAAAGTTTGACAAAAAGATTGAGGAAAGCAAGGAGAACTTAGAAAAAACTTTAGAAGAATTCAGGAAAGCATTACAAGACTAAAAAGACAAAATAAATGCAAATTATGAAATAATACAAAACCTGCAAATAGAAATCCAGATGATTATTCTAAGATTTCAGAAATGGAGAATACATCGAAAAGGCATAGGAATACATTAAAAGCAATGGAAGTCCATATTAGTGAATTTAAAGATCAATCACTTAAAACTAGCATGCTAGAAGAACAATCAGAAGAAGGATGAAAAATCCAAAGAAAGTCTCAGAGTTATGTGGGACATGATGGAAAGGAATAACGTATGGGTGATCAGTATTCTAGAACAGGAAGAGATAGTAAAAAGCACAGAAAAAGTTTTAAAAGAGCTGTTGAATGAAAACTTCCCTAGCATCATGAAAGATGAGAAGATAGGCATATAAGAAGCTAAAGAAATCCCAAACAAGAGAGATAATAAAAGAAAATCACCAAGGTATAACATAATCAATCTTTCCAAAACTAAATATGAAGTAAGAATCCTGAAAGTAACTCAGAAAAAAAAAAAAAAATTCCTATAAAGAACTAATAAGGACTTCCGGTTTGGGCAGCAGCAGAGAGAGCCAGGTAGGAAAGGCTATGTGGGGGAGGGATTGAAAGCCCACAGAAGCTGGGCTCACAAAACAACACCAGAGCTCTGTATCTTCCATGAGGTCCAAGACATCAGTTTCCCACACTCACAATTGAAAAAAGTCACAATATAAAGGAAAATACTGCAAATTTGGAATCTCTGGAGATGGGACTCCCTGTGCAGCCACCCCACCCGGGCAGAGTTCAGAGGGCGGGGCTAAAGCCAGATGGGCACTGGGAATCAGCACTAAAAGCAATGCTGTGACATTTGCAAAAGGAGGTCAGGTGATTCTATACATTTTTTCCTCCTTTTCCCTGTCGCACCTTCTTTGTACAGCCCAGCTGCCTTCAGGTGGGTGGGTGTGCACCCCTCCCAAACAAAATGTCCAGTGCTGACCCCAGTTTTCCCAGTACTGAGAGAAAGAACTTGGTGGCTACTTATGACGTCAGCCTCGGGGCCACAGCCCTAAAATTAACTTGTGCACGACCCCTACTCAGGCCTATATAGCAAGAAAAAAGCAGGCACATTGACAGACAAACCATAGAACAAATTGTAAAACCCCAATATAAAAGGACGTGACTATCTTGAGAATTACACTGCACACACGCAGATAACTAACCTTCAGAGGTAAAAAGAGTAGACAATCTTTCTCCCATTAACTTCTCAATATCTATCTGAGCACCTCCACAGTGGTGAATAGAGGAGGGGCCTAAGCGAGCGGACACCCCCCACCCACTGCTGGAGGCTTCTACGGTGCACACACACTGCCTATGTAGCAAGGCGACTGGACAGTCGGCCACAGTTTTATTTTGTTTCAAAGTGGTGGTTTTTGTCTCTGCTTTTATATTGCTACACTTTTGGTCCTTTTGATCACACATTTTTCCTGGAGGTGGGAGCTTTTTCTCCCTATATTACCCAAGAAGAGAGAGCAATTGTGGTCATATAGCCAAGCTACAAGTATACTCCATAATATTCCACATTGAGAAAAGAGCCAATAACAGCTGCTAAACATTACATGCAAAAACGGAAACCTATCTCCTGATCATATCCACCGGGAGACACCCAGTAAGCTTAATAACACAACAACAAACATCCATTTAAGCATTAAAAAAAAACACATAACCACTGAAAATGAAAAACAAAGATCTCAAACACAACAAATGATTTCAAAACATGTCCAAAAACAGAAAACAGTAACTGAGACAAATGCATTGGAGACAGACAAAGGCTCCTCAGAAGAGGAAGAACAGGTTTTGTATTTGCCTGAGAAAGAATTCAGAAGAATGATATGGAAACAAATTCAAATGTTCTGAAAAGGGGTGGAGGAAAATAAGGAAGAAGTCAGGAAAGTACTACAAGAGCAATCAAACAAGATCGGTACAGCATTGGAAACTATTCAAAACCTGCAAAGAGAGGTCCAGATGATTAATAATAAAATATCAGAAGTGGACAATACACTGAAAGGGGAAAGGAGCAGAACAGAAATCTCTCAATACTGCTAAGATAGAAGAGCAAGCAGAAAAAAAAGATAAAAAATTTTGAAGAGAGTCTAAGATTCATGCTGGATAACATGAAGAGGAACAACTTAAGAATTATTGGCATTCCTGAACAGGAAGAATCATAGAAGTCCACAGAGGAGATAGTTGAAGAGCTTCTGGAAGAAAATATCCCTCACATCTCGAAATATGAGAAGATAAACATTCAAGAAGCTGAACATACCCCAGGAAGGTTAGAACCCAAAAGAAAGTCACCAAGATGTATAATAATCAAGCTCTCCAAAATCAAAGACAAGGAGAGAATTCTAAAAGTGGCTGGGAAGAAGAGAACTGTCAACTACAAAGGCAAGCAAATCAGATTAAGCTCTGACTATTCAGCACAAACCATGCAGGCAATGGGGAGACATATACAAAACACTAAAAGAAAAAAAATAGCCAACCAAGAATCATCTATCCAGCAAAATTATTAATCAAATACGATGGTGCAATCAAAACATTACAGGATAAACAGAATCTAAGAGATTTTGTCAAAACCAATCCAGCACTTCAAAACATCCTAAAGGGAGTTTTTGGACTGAAAACCAAAAAGAACAGACAACAACCAGAGATTGACAGGCATGGCAACACCACCTGAAACTCAGACACGAATAGTAGAGTCCAAAACAGAACAAAACTACAATAATGAAATCAAAGGAGCTGGGAGGTCAACTGAAGATCAAAATAATATCAGTGTCAAAGAAGGGATAAACGTAGGAACAGAGATCCACGTGGTGAGGATGTCAGGTAGATTATAGGATACAATAGATTCTCTTAAATGGAGAGAAAAGTTAATAGACTGTAAAAGAAAGTTAATACTTCATAACTTACCATGAAAATGAACTTCCAAACAGAACAAGCAAATGTGAAAACTGAGAAGAAACCAACAAGAAATAGCACAAAAAAACACAAACTCAGCACAAGAAGGCATGCAGAACAAAGGCCCGAACAACACTACCAAAAAATTAATATAATGGCAGCAATTAATTCATACTTATTGATAATTACATTGTCAATAGATTGAATGCACCCGAGAAGAGACAGAGAGTGGCAGATTGGATAAGAAAACAGGACCCTTCAATATGCTGCCTGCAAGAGACACACCTTACACACAAAGACAAAAACATACTAAGAGTTAAAGGATGGAAAAAATATATACCAAGCTAACCGCAAAAATAAACAAGCAGGAGTGGCAATTCTAATCTACAATAAAGTAAAGTTTGAGGCAAAAACCAGCAGAAGAGATAAAGAAGGACACTATCTCAGGATCAAAGTGTCAATAGAGCAAGAGGATATAACATAATCATAATAAATATCTATGCTCCCAATGAAAAAGCACCAAGATCTATAAAGAAAACCTTACAAGAATAGAAGAAAGAAATAGATAAATCTACGATTATAGTGGGAGATTTTAATATGCCACTTTCTAAAAGGGATAGAACAACCAGAAAAAAACTGGACAAAGTTACAGAGGAACTAAACAGCACAATCAACCAACTTGACCTCATAGATGTGCACAGAGCATTCAACCCAACAACAACACAATATTCTTTCTTCTCCAGTGCACATGGAACATTCTCCAGAATTGACTATGTGTTAGGTCACAAAGCAAGCCTCCATAAATTTACAAACATCAAAATACTACAGAGCATCTTTTCAGATCACAATGCTATAAAATGAGAAATCAACAATAAGAAGACTAAGGAAATAAAGTTGAATACATAGAAACTGAACAACACCCTGCTGAAAAGTGACTGGGTAAAAGAAGAAATTAAACATGAATTCACAAAGTTCCTAGAAACAAACGAGAATGAAAACACAACATACCAAAGTCTTTGGGACACAGTGAAAGCAGTGCTGAGAGGACAATTTATTGCGATAAATGCACACATCCAAAAAGAAGAAAGAACCAATATTAACACATTAACACAGCATCTCCAACAATTAGAAACTGACCAACAGAGGAACCTACAGTCACCAAAAGAAAAGAAATAATGAAGATAAGAGCAGAAATAAATGAGATGGAAAACAGAAAAACTATAGAAAGAATCAACAGGACAAGAAGCTTGTTCTTTGTAAGGATTAATAAAATTGACAAACCGTTGGCAAACCTAACAAAAGAAAAGACAGAGAAGACATGGATAACTCACATTAGAAACCACACGGGCAATGTCACAATGGAACCAAATGGAATCAAAAGAATAATAACAGAATACTATGAAGAGTTGTACGCCAACAAATTCGAAAACTTGGAAGAGATGGATATATTTTTAGAAAAACATGACCTACCGAAATTTACAGAGTGAAGTAGAAAACTTGAACAGACCCATAACAAAAGAAGAAATTGATCAGGTCATTCAAAATCTCCCCAAGTAAAAGAAGTCCAGGCCCAGAAGTCTTCACTGGTGAGTTATATCAAACATTCAGGAAAGGGCTGTCTCAAATTCACTCAAATTATTCCAGAATATAGAAGAAGAAAGAAAACTTCCTAATACTTTTTATGAAGCAAGCATAACCCTCATCCCAAAACCAGGTAAGGACATCACTAAGAAAGAAAACTACAAGTCAATATCCCTCATGAACATAAACACAAAAATTCTCAACAAAATCCAGTACCAAATCAAAAAAATAATACATCACAACCAATTGATTTCATAAAAGGGATGCAAGGATGGTTCAACATCAGAAAAACAATCAGTGTAATCCACTACATAAATAAGAAAAAGGAAAAGAACCACATGATCATATCAATTGATGCAGAAAAGGCATTTGACAAAATCCAACATCCATTCCTGATAAAAACACTCAACAAAGTAGGAATTGAAGGGAAATTCCTCAACATAATCAAGAGCATTTATACAAAACTAACAGCCTACATCACTCTCAATGGAGAGAAACTGAAAGCCTTCCTTCTGAGAATGGGAACCAGATAAGGATGCCGTTTTTCACCACTCCTTTTCAATATTGTTTTGGAAGTATTAGCCAAGGCTATACAGCAAGACAGGGAAATTAAAGGCATCCAAATTGGCCAAGAGGAAATAAAACTCTCTTTATTTGCAGACAATATTATCCTATATATAGAAAACCCAAAGACTCAGTAAAAAAGCTACTAGGCATCATTGGAGGATTCAGCAAAGTGGCAGGGTAAAGATCAACATATAAAAATCAGTTGGATTCTTCTATAGCAAAAATAATAATGCTGAAAAAAACATTAGAAAATAAATATCATTTACAATAGCCACCTAAAAGATGAAATATTTAGGAATAAACGTAACCAGAGAAACAAAAGATCTATACAAAGAGAATTACAAAACACTACCACAAGAAACCAAAAGAGACCTACAAAAGTAGAAGAACATACCATGTTCCTGGATAGGAAGACTCAACATCCTGAAAATGTCAATACTACCCAAAGCAATATACACATATAGTGAAATCCAATCCAGAGTCCAGCTACATTCTTCAAAGTGATGGAAAAGACAATTACAAACTTTATATGGAAAGGAAGGAGACTGAGGATAAGCAAAGCACTTCTCAAGAAGAACAACAAGGTTGGAAGCCTCTTACTCCCCGATTTCAAAATCTACTACATGGCTACAGTGGTCAAAATATCCTGGGACTGGTACAATGAAAGATACATTGATCAGTGGAACAGAATCGAGAATCCAGAAATTAACCCATCCACATCAAGGTCTTTTGTAAAAGATTTGCTTAATGAGATATGTCATTTAATTTCATGACTCTTGCTTCCATGAACATTGATTGTGGGTCCAAGGAAAATGAAGCCTTTGACAATTTCAATCTTTTCTCCACTTATCACAATATTATTTACTGGTCAAGTTGTGAGGATTCTTTTTTTCTTTACATTGAAGTGCAATCCATTCTGAAGGCTGTGGTCTTTGATGTTCATCAGTAAGTATTTTAAGTCCTGTTTGCTTCCGGCAAGCATGGTGGCGTCATCTGTATATTATGGGTTGTTAAAAGATTCTTCCTCCAATCCTGATGTCATGGTCTTCTACATATAATCCAATTTCTCAGATTATTTGTTCAGCATACAGAATAAATTTTGTTTTGTTGTTTGTTACGTACGGTTGGGTCAGTTCCAATTCATAGCAATTCTATATAGGGTTTCTGAGGAGCGGCTGGTGAATTTGAACCACCGACCTTGTTGTTCAAACCGACCTTGAAGTTGAGTGCTTATCCTACAGCACCACACTAGGATTCCATATAGTGAAAGGATACAATCTTGAAGCACACCTTTCCTGATTCTAAACTATTCAGTATCCCTTTGTTCTGTTCTAACAACTGCCTCTTGTAAACTTATGACAGAAAGCACTGTACTTTGAGATATATCTTAAAGTGCTCTTTTTGATAATTAATTGTTATCAAATCTGTCGTTCTTGACATAGTAAATCATTGTTGTTGTTGTTGTTGTTGTTAGGTGCCATCGAGTCAGTACCAACCCATAGTGACCTTATGCACAGCAGAATGAAACACTGCCCGATCCTGGGCCACCCTCACTACTGTTGCCAAGTTTGAATCCATCAATGCTGCCACTTGG
>NW_006408631.1:6767655-6772355 GCF_000296735.1 Chrysochloris asiatica
GAGAGAGAGAGAGAGAGAGAGAAAGAGAGAGGCTTCCAAAAGTTTGTGGATCTTTTCATTATCTTTTATTTCCATTTTCCACAAACTTTTTGGACCATCCTTATATACTCAGAAAGAGAGACATACAATTTTCTTCTATTTCTGAATTTCAATTCTAGAAAGTTATTTGGACAAGATACATTATGTAGTGCCCATCCAAAAGTATATAATTAACAAGTATATGTGAAATACTTCAACATCTGCTATCCTTCAATGATTATTTTGACATTTTTATAAAAAATACACTCTTAATGTCAAGAGGTTTCCTGTTTCTATGCTTGCAAAATTGGGGTTTGGCTTGTGAATATTAACCCACAGCTTACCTGAGCACAAATCAGAAAGACTCCCATTGAAAGTGATTCAATTTCATTTGCATCACATAAGCTTGCTTCTATTTTTGCTCGGCAATGGTAAAAGTCAAGGCCATCTGCTTCCTTTGTGCCTCCTTTTCAATGACATTCCCTAAATCAGTTTATCCTTATTCTAAATTTCTTGATTTAGTTCATTATAATGGTTACAACACTACACATAAGCTTATCTTTGAGTGAAGAAAACCGAAAGAAAAGAAAATGTAAAGAAGGCCAGGAAATTGCTATCCAAAGAAGAAACTAGTAAAAAGTGAAAAGCAGATATGGGCAGTCCCTAGGGTATGAATGTCTGAATTATAGGCAACTCATACTTGCTCTGTAGTGTTATGTAAATTTCCCCTCACTTTGAAAACCATTGAATCCCCTACTCACAACAAATTCTTCACAATCTCCTTCACTTGCTGCATGTGCAGCTTTTTAATCACTGAAAAGGTTTCAAGCCTTTTCTTGCAGGAAAGAAAGCATGCACCTGTTCCAACTTATCTATAAATTTGACTTAAAGACACACTTAAGAACTGATCTTGTTCATAACCTGGGCACTGCTTGCAAATGATAAATATAGCCAGTTCACTTAGGAATAGGTAAAGAGTAATTTAAAAGCCCAAAAGATCTTCAGGATATATATATATTATCATTTATCACAATTATTTTGTGAATGTGAATAAAATGTGATCTCTAATGTTTACAGGGAGCATGGTGGCTCTGTAGGAGAAACACTGAACTGTGAACCACAAGGTCAGGGCTTAAACCCACTGGCTGTTCCATGGGAGAAAGAGGAAGTTTCTGCCGCTGCAAAGATTTACAGCCTCGGAAACCCTAAACAGGGTCATTATAAATCAGTACCAACTCAACAGCACTTAACAACAACAAAGTTTACAGAGAGACTTATAATTTTAACAGGGGAAGGTTGGGTTTTCCCCATTTCTGTCTCAGAAATCAACCACAAGCCATGATGGGAATTATGATATAGAGGAAAGGTCTACCAAAAATAGTGAAGGCCCAACAGGTGTGTTGGAGGATGAGGAAAGAAGATTCCTGTAGCCCCATTTTTCCAGAATGTATACACTACTAAAAGAAAATAAATATATGATTTGAATATAAACAACCTCTTGATTATGGAAAGGATGACAGCTGTTGAGATTGAAGCTCCTCCAATCCCAATGTGGTTCTGAGAAACAGAACAGGAAAGGCTGAATGATCTAGCATAATATGCAGCATCATATTTGCAAGAAGTCATCCTCTGGTGGTTGTTGTTATTAGGTATCATCAGTTTGGTTCCAACTTAAGTCAACTTATGCACAGCAGAACAAACTACTGCCCAGTCCTGTGCCACCCTCACAATAGTTATTACACTTGAGCCCACTGATGCTGTTACTATGCCAATCCATCTTGTTGGGGGTCTTCCTCTGTTTCACTGACCTTCCACTTTACCAAGGATGACGTTCTTCTCCAGGGAATGATCCAGCCTGATAACACGTCCACAGTATGAGAGACAAAATCTTGCCACTTTGGTTTTAAAGGAGCATTCTAGCTGGACTTCTTCCATTCCTCTGGTAGTACAATCAATTGAACACTCAGCTACTAACTGTAAGACTAATAATTGAAAGACTGGCCATTTGAACCCACCCAGAGGCAGTTCAGAAGAGTGCCTGCAAAGGATCATAGACATGAAAACTCTATGGAGTCTTTCTACTCTGTGCACATGGAGTCACAAGGAGTCAGAGTGCATTCAAAGGCAACTAACAACACCACCACCATCTGTGAGACAAGGATAGCAAAGTCTCTGTCTTCTTATCACTCCTGCAATGCTAATCTTGACTGGTCTTTGTAGGGAATGGGGAGCTAAAAGTATTGACAGTCACCAACACTCAAAGATTGAAAATGCATATTGCTCTGAAATCACGGCCTGGCCCCTTCCTTACATGAACCTATGGCAAATAACCTGATGCAGAAAGAAGTCATTTAAAGATAAATAAAAATCAATTAGTAACCAACACATAGAGTGAAGATGTGCTGGTGCCGATTCATCTTTCATAGATAGCTCTTATTTCATTTTAAACAATTTATGTTCTTTAGTAAAAGGACCTATTGTTGTTGTTGTTAAGTGCCATTGAGTCGGGTCCGACCCATAGCGACCCTGTACAGGGTTTCCGAGGGTGTAAATCTTTACGGAAGTAGAAAGCCTCATCTTTCTCCCGCGGAGCAGCTGGTAGTTTCGAACCGCTGACCTTAAGGTTCGCAGCCCAATTCGTAACCACTACGCTACCAGAGCTCCTTAATTGCATGCAATTTATATCAAATTCAACTAATATTTATAAGACTTTCATAATGGCTAAAGACTTTCATATAAATGTTCACCAAATTTCTAGGAAATGGTTATTATTATGCTTTTTGTTCAGACTGGGAAACTGATCTTTACATAAGTAACTTACCCAGACTGAACAACTACTTAGTGGATTATGTTAGTATATGAAGAAAAATCCTCTGATTACTACATCTTCGGCCCTTTCTCTTTGAACCAATACTGGCAATATCAGTGTAGTGTGCTATTTGAAGTATAGCCTTTGTGAATCCTAACGTTACCATTTATTTGCTGTGTGATTTTGGGAAATTTACTTAACTTCTCTCTACCCTAGTTCTATCTTCTTTAAAATATACCAACTTCATGAGCTTTTGCTGATGATGGTGTTGCTTTTATTATAACAGTTTAGGAAAAACTTAAAAATACAGTTCTGAGTTTGCATTTTAAATTAAGGGCTTTATGTTAAATTCTTTAGCAAGAAAGTATTTTTCATGGATTTTTCTAATGAAAGAAAGCAAACTTAATTTACAATTTGTAGAAATATATCACTGCAATTTACATATTTAGATAAATTATAAGGTGCCCTGTTGGTGTGGTGGCTAAGTACTTGACTACAAACCAAAACATCAGCAATTTGAACGTACCAGACTCTCTGTGGGAGAAAGAGGTGGCAGTCAGTTTCCACAAAGATTGCAACCTTGGCAACCGTATGGGACAGTTCTGCTCTGTTCTGCAGTTTTACTATGAGTAGGAATCAACTCCATGGCAGTGGTTTACATTTTTCTGTATATTTACGTAATTTTTTTTTAAGTCAACCAGAAATTACCTGAAGCAACTTTTTAAGAGTTTAGTATTTTTTTCCCCACAATTTTTACTGGCTCTTTTTAATTGTGATCAAACTATACAATATTTTAAATTTGTTGTTGTTGTTAGTTCCATGGAGTCAGTAATGACTCATAGAGACCCATGCTTTAATATAACAATTATAATCTGAGTCAAAGAACAAAAGTCAGTGCTAACCCATTTATCCTAGACCATCTCTATGACTTCTCATAGGCCACTAACTTTAACTAGTGCAGATGTTAGAAGCACATCTAATTTAATAATGGCACTACCACGTAAATGACCAAAAGGAGAAAGTCTCCAGTTTATAATTTCATAATGTCATTTGCTAAGTACTCTATTTTTCACCTATTATTTACCAACGTAAACAAAATACGTGCACATGACGCACAAAGTATGCATAGAAAATGAATGGTAGAGGGTGTTGCATGGTTTTCAAAACCACATAATTCATGTATTATTTGTGTAAAAACATTATAATCATACATATATAAGGACTGAGGGGCAATGTAACTATTATTTTCTTTACAAACTTGTTGAGTGAATTATTTCCCACAAAATATGAATCAACTTTGCTGGGCTAAAATTCTTAATGGTTCGGCAGTTATTGGATGATTCCCCATGATGATATCTGATGTGATAAACCAACAATAGGATTAAGGGTGTGCTTAATCCTTTCACCACCCCGATGCAATGCAAAGGACTGTTGTTTACAATATCTTTGCAAAGACAAAAGGAGAGAAAAATGGAGCGAGAGAAACAGACCTACAATAAGAATCATAAGTGGAGTGGGTCTTTTGGACCTGGGGTACTTGAAATTTGAAGTTCCTACATCCAGGGAAAGATTAAAGCAAAGACACATAAAGGTCTCCAAGTAATCGAGGACCTACAGATTCTGAAAAGTGATGAGAAACTTTCTCTAGAGTTAGTACTCTGAATTCAATTTTTAGCCTCTAAAACTGCGAAGGAATAGGTTTCTCTTTGTTAGAGTCATCCACTTGTGGTATTTCTGTTATAGCAGCACTAGATACTAAGACAAAGCTCAAAAAACAGCCTTGACTATAGGGAATAAAGGGTGTTGGTGAGAGTTTTGAAGTTCTTTACAACTTCTTTAAGAGAAAAAGACAAAGGAAATAAACAACAACAAC
>NW_006408631.1:6772663-6775758 GCF_000296735.1 Chrysochloris asiatica
TTTCTACTCCCGTAAAGATTTACACCCTCGGAAACCCTATACAGGGTCGCTATGGGTCAGAACCGACTTGATGGCACATAACAACAACAACAACAAGCTTACACAAGATTAAAGAAAAATAGGAAGAAGTTAGATTGCTTTTAAATAATCAATCTTAACTCTTACATATAAAAACTGAGTGAAAAGGAACTTAAGGTTTTATGAACAGCATGCTACGTCTTATGTCCATTTATGGAGAATCAAATTGATATGAATCCTGTAGCTTAAAAGACCTCAAAAATGTAGCTACTCTAGCCACCCACTGTTACAGTGTAATAGCACTAATATGGTTCAATTTTTTAGTTGGATGCCTTCACATGCCAAGAAACTTTACAAGCAGGAAAACTCCACGTTACCTAATAAGTAACCAAGACAGCTATCTCATAAATTAACAAATAAATTGAGTAGCCATCACTGTTGCTACAGCACTTAAAAAAAAAAAAGGTCAATAATAATGATTAGAATATTGCCCCTGTGGGAAAGGACTTGGTCTGATTCCAATGTTGCTATATTAATGAATCTCTTTAGGAAGAGAGTAAGACCACAAGATGGTTTGCTAGCTTTATTATGAAGAATTGCTCTCATACGAATTTTCTGGCATAGCTTTTAAATTTGGCTAGTTTCTCAGTAAGACACTTGGTTTTTATTTGCCAATAACACTACAGTAGAGTTAGAGTTAGAAAATATGTAGAGTTAGAAAATAAAGAATAGTGGAGTTTTTGGGTTTTTTTTAAACCAATATTGAGTCATTTTTTTTCATAGTCCTTATGTAGTAATCCTTTAAGTATTTATACTAAGTCACATTTCTAGTTGACTGCTTCATAATTGCTAGACCTTTACAGACAACAGACCAATAAGAACATTACATAAAATAATATAGTATAAATATATTTCAAATTAACAACAGTCCCCCCCAAAAACAAACAAGCAAACAACTTGAATATGGTTTCAAGTTATTTAGAGACCCAATGCTTATTATATTTTTATATAAGTTCTTCTGTATAAAATAATTAGATTTATTTATTAACAAATATTTATTGAATACTCACTGTGTGCCAGAAATTTTGAATACAAAAATGCATAAAAAAAAACCACATAAATCCTTGCCCTGATCCTTGTGAGGGAACTGTTCCATATTTTGTCTGTGGCAGCTTATCACACAAATCTATACATGTGATAAGCGTGCATTGAATTAAATACACGTAAAACTGATGAAATGTGAATAAGATCTGTGAATTTTACTATTAATTTCTTGGTTGTGATAAGTTATTATGTTAAGTGCTATTGACTTGCTTCCAACTCATAGTGATCCTTTATGAGGTTTCTGAGGAGCAGCTGGTAGATTTGAACCATTGACCTTTCAGTTAGCAGCCCAGTGCTTATCCTACAGTGCCACACTGAGAAAACTCTTTCCTCTTGCATTGAGGAAAACTGAGTGAATGTTATACAGGATACCTCTGCCTCATTTCTTACAATTGTATATGGTGGCGATGGTAGTGTGCAGTGGAGTTAGTTCCGATTCATAGAGACCCTGTATAGTGTTTCCAAGGCTATAAATCTTTACAGGAGCACCAAGCCTCATCTTTCTCCCACGGAACAGCTGGTAGTTTCGAACTGCTGACCTTGAGGTTGGCAGCCCGATTCGTAACCACTATGCTACCAGAGCTCCTTACAATTATATATAGATCATCTCAATTTTAAAACAATTTAAAAAACAAAACAAAACTTTTCCCTGAGAACTAAAAGTCTACTGGGCTGAAGAGAGACACACACACAAATTATGTAAAATTAAAAACTAATTTCCTTTGGAAAGATTAATAGATCAGCCTGGAACAGCTAGAAGAACAGAAGATACTTCATGAAAGAAAGACTGGCAGGAAAAATCCGAAACAATAATGTCAGTCTGATTGATTACTACAAAAACAAGTAAGCTGTTCACCTGGGAGCCATCAAGGCAAGTGGTCGGGACCCCTCAGAGCAAACCCCCTTCCAAGACTGAGACTCAAGGGGAATACACGAGCAGGCATATGGACTGGCTGCTGACAATGCTGGTCACCGTTAAGGGGAAGAGGAGGAGAAAACAGCATTGAATATGCGAGCTAAGCCCGACACATTCAATAGACTCCTGTGAACCCGGGTGGAGACCTGGATGACCAGCAATATGGCAAGACCCAGGGACTCCTGGGCCCAGAGGCAGTGACATGGCCGCAGAGGACTAGAGTGGAGAGTTAAGCATCCAGCTGATATGAAGTGAGGGGAGATGCACAAGAACACCCATACTTGCAGATAGTATCCACTTGACCTGTCTTCAATGGCTGGAAGATCAGAACTCGACTAGAAAAAGAAAGAAGAGGAGGAAAAAAAAAAAGAGTAACCTGCTACAATTTGATGAACTTTACCTATGCTTATGGATGTAGTAGCTCAAAAAGGGAACAAATCTTTACAGTAAGGATCACTTCCACCCCCTTGGTACACAGGGTTGACAGGGATGGGCAATTTAGACATTGGCTACCCAAAATGGGGAGTCCTATAAGGAGCTCTGGTAGTGTAGTGGTTACGAATCTATCAGCTATTCTGCAGGAGACGGATGAGGCTTTCTGCTCCTATAAAGATTCACAGCCTGGGAAACCCTGTACAGGGTCAAACAACAACATAAAGGCAAGAAGTAACAGACTTACAAGCTTTCAAGAGGGAGCCTAGTTCCAGACTGGGTGGGGGAAGGTAGAATCACCACTGAATGATTTCCAATCTGTGGGACAGGGCTGGCAAAAGGAAATGGGGATAAGACTCTTATGGTATTATTGTTGTTGTTAAGTGCCGTCGAGTCGGTTCCGACCCATAGTGACCCTGTACAGGGTTTCCGAGGCTATAAATCTTTATGGGAGCAGAAAGCCTCATCTTTCTCCCATGGAGTGGCTGGTAGTTTCAAACTGCTGACCTTGTGGTTCGCAGCCCGATTCATAACCACTACGCTACCAGAGCTCTTTATGGTATAATAGAGAATAATTGCCATCAGGAATGACTGTGAGGGTCGGAAATGTAGAGGTAGATGTTTT
>NW_006408631.1:6775953-6789620 GCF_000296735.1 Chrysochloris asiatica
GGTGTACCCTTTGGTTATTTGATGATACATGGAGGGGATTGAAACAAAATATGAAAGGATGAGTGTAAAGCTGATGTTCTCCCATGTAAACCTGACAACAAAAACTTAAAAAAAAAAAAAAAAAATAGGAGAATTGATGCATTTGGGTTATGATGGTTAGAAGAAAATATTGAAAGCACATGGACTGCCAAAAGAACAACCAAAACCTATGTTGGAAAAATAACCAGAATGCTCCTTAGAAGCCAGGCTTGTCAGACTTTATCTCTCATACTTGGGACATATTATCAGTAGGGACCAGTCCCTGAAGAGGGACATCATGCTTGATAAAGTGGAGGGTCAACATAAAAGAGGAAACCCCCCATTGATAGGGATTGGCACAGAAGTAACAACAATGGTCTGAAGCGTTGGTGGTGTGCCATGGAGTCAGTTCTGACTCATCGTGACCCTGCATAGGGTTTCTGAGGCTGTAAATCTTTACTGGAGCAGAAAGTCTCATCTTTCTCCCAAAGAATGGCTGGTAGTTTTGAACTTCTGACCTTGAGGTTAGCAGCCTGACCTATAACCACTACGCTACCAGAGATCCTTGGTCTGAAGTGTAGCTATGGATAATTGTGAAATTGGCACAGATTGGGCAGTGTTTCTTTCTGTTGTGCATGAAGTTGTTGTAAGTTGGTACTTGACGCCTCCTAACAACAAAAGACATGAGCCCACATATCAGGGACTAAGAAAAATAGTCAAAATAAACTATTATATATTTCCTAGAAGGACAGTATATAAGTAGATTTTGCAATACCTAAGGAGCTTTAGTAGTTACGAATTGGGCTGCCACCCACAAGGTCAGCAGTTTGAAACTACCAGCTGTTCTGCGGGAGGAAAATGAGGCTTTCTATTACCCTAAAAACGTACAGCCTAGGAAACCCTGTACAGGGTCACTATGAGTTGGAACTGACTCCACAGCACATCACCACCACCACCAATTTTACACTTGATAATGGGAAACCATAAAGACTCCATTTGTAAATGTCAATTCTCTTCTTTATGAAAAACCAAAACATTTAACAAAAGTCTTATCTGATTCAGAAACTTGCCCTATCTGATTTAGAAACCTGCTTCCCTGGGATACACCTATTTCAATTGTTTGGAATATAAACAAGGCTCACTAACTTCTTGCCTCTTTGAAGCATCCTAGGTCAGGACCCATAGGAGGGTCAACAAGAAACTTCAAATTCATCAGCCCAGTATAATTAGAAACAAGCATTAAAAGAAGAAATATTTTTCTATATTCTATTCAGTTGTGGTGCTATTCAAGATAAATGTATTTAAAGTTTTTAAAGAACACATATATCTAGCCTGCCTCTTTGTGAGCCCGTAGGTGTGATCCCATTCTGTACTGTACAAACTATTGTTTCTCTCCCTCTGCTATTTTATGTTGTGTTGTTGTTAAGTGCTGCCGAATCAGTTCTGACCCATAGTGACCCTGTAGAGGGTTTCCAAGGAGCAACTGGTGAACTTGATCCATCAACCTTGCAGTTCAAACCAACTTTGCAGTCTAACGCATTAACCCACAGCACCACACCAGGACTCCCTACTATTTTATACGTATTCTACTTTGTAGGTACTTTACTGACTGTTTATATGATCCATAAACATACTTCTCTGAAATAATGAATTTTCTTGATAAAATACATTTACTTGATAACATAAGAGATGAAATTTTGAAACAATTCAACCTTTCCATTACTCAGATGTAGATGTTCATTTGACAATGTGGTTGACCCAGAAGTTCTGCCAGCCAGGTGGAAAAGTTCAATGAAATTAAGTGTGACTGATAATACAGCAGAAGAAATGATACACTAAGTGGTAGAATAAAATAAAAAGCAGTATTCTACTTAAAGAGTTCTTGAAAGTAACAGGGAAAGTTGCATATCTATATGTTGACGTTGGCTTCTATTTTCTTTTAGGAAACATTATGTTGACAGTGAAAGTGTTCACTCATCATCATAGTGGATTTGAAAAGAAAATGATCTCAGCACTATTAATTCTAGGAAAACCTCTCCATTTTACCATCCATTAGTCATGGCCTTCTACTTTCTTGTTCCCAAACAACACAGCAGGGGGAGTCACCACCTTCATGAGTCAGTACATTTTCTTCAGCTCAAAGATGATTCTTACGCTAGGATGTTTCTTAACACTTTTCTAGATGGCATAATCCTCATAATTTGACTTTTTCTGTAGATTCTTATCTGCTCACCAACTAATCTGAAAAAGTGAAGTACGAATTGGATTTAACTAATTACACTAAACTAAACCCACTGCCATTGAGTTTGATTTTGATTCATAGCAACCTTGTAGAGAGCTTCTGAGGCTGTAATCTCTACAGGATCAGAAAGTCTAGTCTTTCTGCCGAGGAGTGGCTGCCGGGTTTAAACTGCCAATCTTATGACTAGCAGTCCAGTGTTTATCCTACAGCACCACTTGCTGTTTTAGGTGCTGTACAATCAGTTCTAACTCACAGCAACCCTGTATGTTGTTGTTGTTGTTGTTAAGTGCTGTCGAGTCGTTTCCGACCCATAGCAACCCTGTAAATGGTTTCCAAGGAGCAGCTGGTGAGCTTGAACCACTGACCTTGCAGTTCAAACGACTTTGCAGTCTGACACGTTCGTCCACAGGGCCACACCAGGACTCCAGCAACCCTGTATAGATGTGTCCCATTGCAGCACTATTCACAAAACATTTTTTCTCCATAAGCACTTGAATGATAATTGCAAGGTCGACAGTTCAAAACCATCAGCTACTGTGCAGGAGAAAGATGAGGCTTTCTGCTCCTGTAAATTATTCATTAATCTAAAACACCATCAGACCATATCACATTAAGAGTAATATAGGCTGAGCCTTTTAATTTAGAACAATGAAATATTATACCCTTGAGACATTTCACATTCATCATATTGTGTATATTGTCAATAAATCTTCAAAGTCTTTCAAACATTGTGAAAATAAAGCTGTATTATTAAAATTGTCATACAAAGGTGTTGTCCTTGGTTAATTCCGTATCTAATATTTAAAGCATAATTAAGCTCTTGTTTCCAATAGTTAAATAATCTGAAAGAAAAGAAATCAATTGTATCTTTTACTTTCTCTTTTTATTAATTGTATTTTCCTTGGGTGTGGGTGTAGGAAACACACCTTACAATGTGTATATCTAAATGAACATTTTACCATTAAGTGCCTCAAAGTCTGTCATTTTACTCCATGGCAAAAGGTATTATCCTTTATATCTATAATTCAAAATGTATTTCCAGCACCTTTTATACCCTTTTTCTGTCTCTGCTAACCTCTGGGTAAATTTGCACGTTATATCAATCTGCTTGTATCTGTTCTCTCACCACCACCTCTGTTCAAATAAAACTAAAGCCCTGTACTTCCTACTGCTTTTTATGAGTAGTCATTATCACAGGGCATTTTTTTTAGTCCCTGAAATGACTCAGCTTTTCAAAATACAACTCTAAAGTGGTGACTATAAATTAGTGCCTCATTTTCCCTATAATCTTGTGGCTACTCCGTTTCTTGTAATTTATGAATCTCCTTGGGTCTTTTTCACCTTGCAATCTCTTACATACAAGCTTCCCCAACTTAGAAATCTGCCTACAAATTGGCTCTCCTTTCTGTCCCTTGTGTCATTCACTCTGCAACCCCTGCTACCTACAATATCACTTTGCAAACATTATCCTCACACCTCACAAATAAAGCTTTGTTTTCATTCAATTTTCTAGTAAAACCAAATCCATAAGCTTTCCCATCCACCAATCACAATGAATTGGAGCCAACTCTATAGCACCTAATGACAACAGATAATATAATACAACAGATAAAGATAATACTCAATCATATTTACTAATCCACTGCTAAATGAAAGCATTTTTTTCACGTAAAACTAAAATTTTCAATCATAGTTGAGACTCCATTAAAAAAAAAAACTGCTGCATTTTTAAATTTAGAAAAAGTATCAAAAAAATTGAAGAACAAGAGGCAAAACTATAGCTCCTTCAACAACTATACTTTAACTTTGTTCTGCATCTATCATCCCCTGAGAATTGGATAAGTAGCCATGATGGAGTAGTGGGTTAAGCACAGGACTGCAAACTACAGGTGTCAGCAGATCAAACCAGTCTTCACTCCAAAGAAGAAAGATTAAAACTATAGGCTCCAGTAAAGTTGTACTGCCTCGGAAACCCTATGGTGCAGCTCTACTCTGTTTTGTTGGTGGTGTCATTGTTAAGTGCTGTCTAGTCAATTCTAACTCATAGAAATCTTCGATAGGGTTTTTGAGGAGCAGCTGGTGGGTTGAACTGCCAAACTAATGATCTTGTGGTTCAGAAGTCCAGTGCTCAGTCTACAGTGCCATACCAGGAGTCCACTGTGTCCTACATGGTCACTACAAGTTGGAATGAACTTGATAGCAATGAGTGAAGGATTAGTTTCAATAACTCTTTCACATTTAATCTCAAGATCTTGGTGCAATTTAACTGTCCCATGTGTTGGTGCCGTAATAGGACAGGGCTGTCGTTGACTTTAAAGTTCTCACTCCATCAGTGTAATATTTTGTACGTAATAGAACATAAATGTATTATGTTGTATGATGATGTGGAGTGTGCCTGCCATGTTATGTAATTTTTTTCCTCCAATCCATCAATCCACGTTCTAATGTGCTTATTATTAAATTACATTATTGCATATAACCCTCCCCCCAATCCAGAGCAACAGACATTTACACAGCCTACTTTTGCTTATTTTTAAAACAATATATTTGTTGTTGTTAAGTGCTGTCAAGTCAGTTCCAACTCATAGAGACCCTGTATAGAGTTTCTGAGGAGCAGCTGGTGAGTTTGAACCACCACCCTTGTGATTCAAACCAACCTTGCAGTCCAGTGCTTATCCTACAGCACTGCATTGTTGTTGGTACGTGCCGTGGAGTCAATTCTGACTCATAGTGACCCTGTACAAGGTTTCTGAGGCTGTAAATCTTTACGGGAGCAGAACGCCTCATCTTTCTCCTGCAGAACCGCTGGTAGTTTCGAACTGCTGACCTTGCGGCTCACAGCCCGATTTGTAACCACTACGCTACCAGAGCTCCCTACAGCACTGCATTAGGACTCCATATATTTGTTATTGTTGTTAAGTGCTGTCAAATAAGTTCTGACTCATAATGATTCTGTATCGAGATTCTGAGGAGTGGTTGGTGGGTTTGAACTGCAGACTTTGTGGATGGCAGTTAAGTGCTTATCCTACAGTGCCACAGTAGGACCCCTCCATATATTTATTTAAGGCCCTATAAAATAAATTCTTTATGATTTTTCTGGCTTCATCTCTCTTTACGTCTCTACACAAATCAGTGATCCCTACAGCAGGCTTGAGAGGAGTGATTTTGATCCTTTCCTAAATGCTAGGTTTCTAAATTCTAGTTTAATTTATGAGCAACAAAGTCAAAGCAGTCTAGGCAACACAGTGTGGATAAAACACTCGAACATTCTTTACCCAACCCTGAATATCGCCAAACTCAAACTTAGAGAAAGAAGCAAAAAGCCAGCAATACATCTTCCTGTTGTTGAGAATATACACATCAAACCTATACCAATTCAATAATGTCTACATGCTCAATTTAGTGATTTTACATTGATTACATGCTATACTCTTGTAGTTAAAGAATTGTGAGCCAGATCAGAGCTCTAACCGTTGGCTTTATTATTTTGTCTCTCCTTTTCCACTAGATCTGGCAGACCTCCAGACAAGTTTTTTTTCTAAATTTATTAGCTTAACTTGTCTTTATTTCTAAGGAGCACTGGTGACACTGTGAGTTAAGCATTGGGCTGCTAAACACAAGTTCAGCCATTCAAATTCACTAGCAGGAGAAAGATGTGTCTATTTGCTCCCATAAAGATCAACAAACTCAGAAATCCTAAAGACAGGGATTCTCCAAGTTAGAACCAACTCAATGGCAGTGGGTTGTCTTTATTTCTACTATCTAAACTAGATGTCTTTATCCTCAGCTTATGTAACATATGTATGTTCTGATAAAAATAACTGATTTTACGCATGTTTTTATCTCTCCATATTTCCTCAAATTCACTCACATAAAATGGTATTTCCCAATGTTTTATGTTAGTAAGTGCTGTCAAGTTGGTTCCAACTCTGTATAGGGTTTGAAAGGAGTGGCTGGTGAGTTTGAACTGTCAACCTTGTGGTTCAGACCTACCTTTCAGTGGAATGTTGTTATAATAGAAACACCACAAGTGGGTGGTTTTACTTAAAGGAGATTTCTTTTCTCACTGTTTAGGAGGTTAGAAGTCTGAATTCAGGTTGCTGGTTCTAGGGGAAGTCAGTCTTTTCTTTTTCTACTCTGAATAAAGGTCCTTGCCTCTTTTCAGCTTCTATTCCCAGGTTCCTGGACTTCCACCTGGTATAGATTCCCCACCCTACTCACCCACACACTCCACCACCATGTTTATGTTGGTTTACTTGCTTAATCTACTCTTCTGTATCTTAAAAGAGATTGATTTAAAACAAGCCCTGTACTAATTGTTGTCTTATTAGCATAATAAATAAATCCCATTCCCAAATGGGACTTTGACTATTGATGTTGTTGTTAAGTGCCATGGTGTGAGTTTAGACTCATAGCAACACTATATAGGATTTCCTAGGAGCAGCTAGTGAATTTGAACCTTGTTGTCCAGTGCATTATACCATTATATACAGTGACACTCTGGTGTAGGTGTTAGGATTTACAATGCTTGTTTGGCAAAAACACTATTTAATTCATAGCAATCATCTTTTTTACTTACTTTATCATCATACTTCCTTCATGATGAAATTGCTGGTTCCATATTTTATGAAAGTTTCCTTAAAAAAAGAAAAAATACAATTCCTAGTCATTCTATTTTCTGTTTAACATTTTGTAACATTTGATGTGTAGACACATGTAGAATATACGTATTTCAAAGGAAGAAAATATCATTGAGGATGGCATAAACTAAATGCCGGATGAATCTACATATTAAATAATTGTCTTTGTTGTTGTTGTTGTTAAGTGCTGTGGTTTTTGAGGCTTTTAAATCTTTGCAGAAACCAAAAGCCTCATAGAATTTTGGTGGAGGGCACTGGTGGATCAAAGAGATCCATCCACTTATCATGAATAGAATCATACCGTGAAAAACAATTTTGAGAAAGAGAGCGTGTGGTTAATATCAAGAATTACGGAGTCTATGGCAGGATGTCAGAGAATTGGCTGTTCCTGTGATCTTTGAAGATTTCAAAAGCAGAGCATTTTGAGCAAAAGCCAAGTGGTAAGAGAAAAGGTATTGAACCCAAACAGGCAGGGGAAACTTTTTCAAGTCATTTGGTAGTAAACAAAGGCAGAGACAATGGAAAGTGTTGTGGAGTTTCATTTGTTTCTATTTGTTTTCAAGAATAAACAAGTACTGATGTTGTTAGTAAGGAGTCCTGGTGGTATAGTGATTATTATGGATATATCTGAAAAGTCAATGGTTCAAACTCACAAGCAGCTCCACAGAAGAAAGGTGTGGCAGTCTGTTTCTGTAATGTATACAGCCCTGGAAGTTATATAGGGCAGTTATACCCCATCCTACTGCGTCACTATGAGTCAGAATTGACTCAATGACAATGTGCTTGATTTGATTCAATGATGTTAGTATGCAGAAGGGAAGGAAATAGTCAAAGGTAAGAGAGTTTAGTATTTCAGAAAAAGAAGCAAGATCCAGGGGAAGGCAAAAGATGTACCCAAGTGCATAGCTGAATAAATTAAGTAGCAAAAGAGCTAGAGCATGTATATATTTCATAGTTTGTCATTGTGTATCATGGAGGCAATTTCAACCATAGCAGAAATATAGGACAAAGTAGAACTATCCTATAGAGTTTGTGAAACTGTAACTTTTGCAGAAACAGACTACCAGGTGTTTTATTTTGAGGCACTGCAAGTGGATTCAAATTACTGACCTTTAAGTTAGCAGCCAAATGATTGATAACAAATAGGGAAAAAATATAGACTTTAAAACATTAGAAAATAACAGAAGCAGATTATTCAAAAGTAGAATAATGCAGGATATTTAGAGTGAGTACCCCAGAGGGGGGGAAAAAATCATCATAAAATTAAAGTACATTACTATAAAAGGATCTTCAAATACACTTACATGGGTAGTTGCTGTGCTGTGGAGAATAAAAAGCTCAAAATAACTTAGTTCTCTTCTTCAGGAGAATATACCCTATATGTAAAGAATGTAACAAAGAAGAAAATAATAATTTTAATTAACATATTATAAGGAAACAAAATGATTTTTAAATATTAGTTGGTAAACAGGGTAAGGAATCATGTATTCACCCTGAAAAGGTACGTTGGGTCTTTCAGGTCAGTTTCATCTTTTTTTTAAAGTAACTTATTCAGGGAAGACCCCTTTCACTCCAAAGACTAAATCACCCAAATTAAAAATTAAGGCACTTCTCTGAGAACCAACAAAATATCAAACCAACTATGCCAAATTACTGACAGCACTTTTCGCTTTACTCCTGTGCTGGGAAAGATTTGGATTACATGACATAATAAAAATAAATTCAACAGACTTGATCATGTTGAAGTGAGAGCACAAGATAATCACTCAGAAATGTGCTGCAGCTATTCTCAAACTAGCTCCACACCTGCAGGAGAACCTAGTCATCATTCTCAGATCATCACTATATCATTTTCCAGCGATGGTCAAAGACAGGAGCCATAGAATTTCAAAAGACAAGATTGTCTTAATTGTTATTTCAGGTTGATTGATTGCTAATACCTACCAATTGATAAAGGTTTTAGCATTATTTAGATATGTCTGGTAGCGTAGTGGTTACGAATTGGGCTGTGAACTGCAAGGTCAGCAGTTCGAAATTACCAGCTGTTCCATGGGAGAAAGATGAGGCTTTCTGCTCCCGTAAAGATTTACAGTATTGGAAACCCTGTACAGGGTCACTATGAGTCGGAACCGACTCCACGGCACATAACAACAACAACAAGATACGTTTAACTTGAGGAAATTTTAGAATATTCATTGTAATTGAAGCTCTCCCATGCCAAAATATTGCTGAAACCACTAAACAAATAAGTTTTCAAAATTGAAATGTGCTCTCATTTTCCACATATAATTACTGCCAGAGCCTATGCATTAATTTCCCTAGGGCCTCACCAGCCTGGGGAGACCAAGTGAGGTTACATAACAAAAATTTCCCTCTTAAAAGAGGACTCCTCCCGGTATTTCAGGCAGTTCTAGCGGCACTTTTCCATGGGTTCACACACATCAGCTCCTTTTCTATCACCTCTGAAGCCATTTGGGGGACACTGGTGACTGACTACTACCCAGGTCTCTGTGAGAAGGAGCAGGGGACCACAGCAATGCTCCCAAAGTCAGAAATGTGGGAGATGCTAAAATATCTCTGCTGTCCTTCCTGTCCTACCAGCCACAAAGGCCTTCTTGGGGACCAAGAAGTGAATATTTCTTCTGCCTAGCTCTCTAGGAGCTCTCTAAGAGAAATTACATGTGAGAAACAAACATCCTTTCTTTCTCTAACTTGGTCACTTGTGGTATGACGCTGTAGGATCAGCACTAAATTGCAAGCCACAGGCTGACAGTCAAACCCAGGAGCTGCTCCTCGGAAACTCTATACAGGGTCACTATGAATTGGAACCGACTCCATGGCACTAAACAACAACAATTCTTAGTTCCCCAGAACAGGAAATATAAACTGGGAGTATCCCAGGCAACTGAGATCTATGAGGGGGCCTCAAAAAGTTCATGAAATAAAATGAAATTAAAAGTTAATAGAATTACAAGATAATGGAATGTTTTCACAAACTTTTTGAAGTCCTCTTGTATAGTCAACCAATCTATACATGGCTCCTTTCTCATTCAGGACCCTGAGGCAATGGGCCTGTGCTCCTGATTTCTCATCAGTCCTTGAATTAAAACAGTTCCTTCAGCTTCTTCTTATAGTTCCCTTTATTCCTGGGATTCAAATTTATAAAACAGGATCAGGTTGAGCAATGGACGTCATATTATCATCTTATTGTTCAGCTGCCTACAGATCAGCTTCCATAGGCCCCTCCCACAAGATACATCCAGGTCAGGATGTCTACTTCTCTATCCATCCCAAAAGAAGACATCACAGAGTAGCAAGCCCAGTGTCAGCTCAGTAATCAACCCACCACTGCAATGGAAAAAAGCAGAAAGGATAACCTTCCCTTTACCAAGGCCAATTAAGTTTGCCTAGTATGAATATAAGGAGCTCTGGTAGCGTAGTGGTTATGAATCGGGCTGTGAGCCGCAAGGTCAGCAGTTAGAAACTACCAGCTGTTCCGTGGGAGAAAGATGAGGCGTTCTGCTCCTGTAAAGGTTTACAGCCTCAGAAACCCTGTACAGGGTCCCTATGAGTCAGAACCGACTCCACGGCAAACAACAACAACAACAGTATGAATATATATAAAGATTAGTATTGCCTTTCTCATTTTCATTAAATATTGATCATTGTGTCTGCACTTTGCCTGGAAAAAATTATAACAAAGCAATATTGGTGAAATCATTTTTATAAAGCATTATTGAGTGCTGGGAAAAGGAATTATATTAAAAGCAATAATAATAGTATCTTCAAAATAGACGTTTAAATGTGAAATAACAGTAGTACTAGTCCTAGTATTTGTTATTAAGTGCTGATGAGTTGATTCTGACTCATAGAACCTTCTATAGGGTTTCTAAGGAGAAACAAGTATGTTTGAACTATCGACCTTTAGGATAAGAATCCAGGGCTTATATTACAGCATCACACCAGGACTCCCTGGGTATTACCCATAAGATTTCTTTAATATCGATTAGTAAAAATAAATATATCAGCTATATTTATTAATATTTAATTACTGTGAGAAATCCATAAAGAACTAATAATCACAGTCTAATAATTAAGTATATATGTTCCACAAGAGACTCCCAAATCTTCAAAGAGAGTTTTTAATATTAGATTACACAACATTCTTCTAAAGCAGAAAGCATTAGGATAACAATCATATGCAAAAATTTTAGAAAAAAAGAAGAGCTTTTTATTAGCATTCAAAATAAGACCATGACATTTAGTTAAATGTTAAATAATCAGACATCAAGTTCAGGTTTGATTCATGAATCTTATTGTTGTTAAGTGTCATCAAGTTGGTGCCGAGTCATTACGACCTTGTGTAGAGGTTCCCTGAGATAGCTGGTAGGTTTGTATTACCAATCTTGTGGTTCACAGTCCAGTGCTGATCCCACAGTACCACACCAGGCATTCTAGACTGCCAAAACAAAAAACAAAACAAAAAAACAACCATAGGCAAATAGAAAGCAAAGGACTTTACATGTTTTAGTTGTTTGAAAGCTAATTTGTGTGGCTTCATTATGTGAAGGTCATATCATATCTCTTAAGAGAGGATTCTGATTTCAGGCTAAGCTTTAGGATATTTTCTCTGAAAATGGTTGATGTATAGTGTTTCCAAAGAGCAGCTGGTGAGTTTGAACCACAGACCTTGTGGTTCAAACAGACATTGCAGTCTAGTGCATTATCCCACAGCACCACACAAGGACTCCATTTCAGCTCATTAGTGCCTAGGATATTGATCTATGCATTCCATTTCATCTTTGACAACTTCTAATTCTCCTAGATTCATACTTCATACATTTCAAGTTCTGATTATTAATTTATGGCTGTTTCTCTGAATTTTGAGTTGTGCCCCATCAGCAAATGAAGGTGCCAAAAGCTCTACTGCATTCATGTTATCATGGTCAGCTCTACTTTGAGGAGGTAGTTCTTCCCCAGTCATATTTTGAGTGCCTTCCAACCTGAGGGGAAAGGATTTCTAGTACAATATCCTACAATATATGCTGACAGTGTTCTACTGCCTTTCATAAGCTTTTCAGTGACTAAATAAATATTTGGAAGTAGTCCATCTCTCCTTCTTCCTAGTTTGTCTTAGTCTGGAAGCTCAGCTAAATCCTGTCCATGGGTGATCCTACAAGTATTTAAAATGCCAGTGGCATAGCTTCCATAATAACAATACTTGCAAGCCACCACAGTATGACAAACTGACAGGTGAATATTGATCTATGAATTGAGAATCTGCAATCTCCAAAACTGCCTTTCTAGGTCCACAAGAAATATCACTCGCATGAGCTCAGCTCTGATTCAGCGAAGAGGAGAGAAAAGTGATAGATAACAAGACACCTACAATAAAAATAAAGTTTGAAACCATAGTAGCCATGTCGTGCAAAACTGGAGCTTTTAATGTGGATTCTCATGAGGTCACTGGAAGGGTCATGTTATCAAACAGGAAACAAGACCAGTGCAAAAAGCTTAATCTCCTCCCTCTCACAACCTCACAACCTTCCTGACTTCCTTAATGTTTGAAATTCCACCTTTACAGGGTCATTCTTTCAGATCATTTGGTGTTCTAAAATGCCCTGTCAAAATGAAAATGTCCCCGAGAAGGCTAAATATGCAATCCAACATTTAAAAAAATACATACTTCTAGTTCCTTAATATATTTCAGGACAAAAAAAAAAAAAGAGAGAGAGAGAGAGAGAAAACCTTTGGTGAAATAAGTTTGGTAAATGCTGCCTGTTAACTGATTCTTAAAGGTTCAGAGTGCCAAAGAACATATTAAAGAAAAGTTCTGAAGTACTTACTGCAAGATGGCAAAGTAGGCAGAAACATTACACAGAATGTCTACAACAAAGATATGAGAAACCAAATAAAACAGACACAGATGATAATTATGGCAGAACTTCAGAAAAAAGATGGGAGAGGTGGATGGAATGCTTCCTGGAAGGAGAGGTTGAGCAAGGGATGGCAAGAGAGGGAGACCACTGGTGAATAGCCATACAAAACTCGGCTATCTTGTGAGAAGCTTTGGCAGTGGAGGGAATCCTGGCAGAGCAGATTCTTGAGGGTGAGGGGAAAGAAGCAATTTCTTCTTTATCCCCATGTTCTCCTAGTGACCAGAAGTGTGGCCAGCTTCCACCCTCATCCACCCCTCTTCTCTCCAGGAGTTCAGAGCCACGTGGTTGGGAGCCATGCAAGTGTGAATTGAGAACTGACTACACCCCTTTGGTTTGCCATTTGATGCCTGGATTCACATAAGCTTTACTCCAGACGTACTGAACCTACAAAGCCACCAAACCAGCTTTTAACCAGTCACCCTTCCCTGACTATCCTTGTGGTCCTAACAGACACGGAAATCAGCTCCATCAAGGACCCCCACAAACTACGCCAGTATTGACTGCCCAGAACATAACTAATACCAAAGAACTCCACCTAAAGCCAGGAAATCTGCAGTCACATCCCTTCTATACCAATTTGTGAGCTCCTTGATTTGCAGGAGCCCTACGCGAAGGCTTTCGATTGTGTGGATCATGACAAGCTATGGACAGCATTGGAAACTATGAATATTCCGGAACACTTAATTGTACTCATGAGGAATCTGTACCTCGACCAAGAGACAGTTGTCCAAACAGAACATGGGAACACTGAATGGTTTACAATTAAGAAAGGTGTGTGACAAGGTTGTATTCTTTCACCATATTTATTCAACCTGTATGCTGAGCAAA
>NW_006408631.1:6790498-6791770 GCF_000296735.1 Chrysochloris asiatica
GTTTTACAAACATGACAGCCTCACAATGTCTTGGAGACAACAGACAGTATTTTCTCTCATAAAGAAACAAGAAACAGTGGCTCAAACAATTGACCAAGATGCAGAGCCAGAAGACATTTGTGAGGAAAAATAATGTAATGGAACAAACTGAAAAAGAATTCAGAAGAATGCTATTTTGGTACCTTCAACAGAATCACAGAAAGATTGAGGAAAACAAGGAGAATATAAACAACATTTTAGAAGAATTCAGGAAAATGCTACAATAGCAAACAGACACAATGAATGCAAATTTTGAAATGATACAAGCCTGAAATTAAAAATCCAAAAGATTAATACTAAGATTTCAGAAATGGGTAACACATTGAAAGGGCAAAGGAGAACTTTTGAATGGGCAATGGAAGCATGAGTTACAGAATTTGAAGACAAATCTCTCAAAACTAGTATACTAAAAAAATAAAATAAAATAAAATAAAAAAATTATGAAAAATTCCAAGGCAAGTCTAAGAGTTATTTAGGACACCGTGAAGAGGAACAACTTGGCTTCTGGCAAGATGACAGACTAGGTAGATGCACTACATAGGCCAACTACAACAAAGATAAGAGAGATAAAATAGACACAGATGAAAATTTCTGACACCCTTGAACTTCAGAAGAAAGGTTAGAGAGGCAGGAGTTAGGAGTGCTTGCTGGGAGAAGAGGTTGAATAGTGACAGTGATAGAGGAAGATTGACTGGTGAATGCTTACCAAGACATAGCTCGACCATCTTGTGAGCAGCTTGGCAGCAGAGGGAGGCCTGGCAGAGCAAATTCTCATGGGTAATAGAAAAAGTGAAACTTTTTCTTTTTTCCCACACTTCCGTGGTGACCAGAAGTCTGACAAGCTCCCACACTCACTTACGCCAGCACACACTCTGCTGTCCTGGAGATCAGAGCCCAGTGGTTGGGAACCATGCCTGTCTGAGGTGGGGAACGATTGCACCATTTTGGTGTGCTGCTTTAGTGCCTGGATTCAGGTGGGTTTGGCTCCAGACCTACAAAATCCACAGAGCTACCAGACCAGCATTTAACCAGTCACCCTACCCCACCTTCTCTGTGGTCTTAACAGACACTGAAACTAGTTCCATCAAGGGTCCCCACAAATTATTTCCAGATTGGGTGCCCTGAGTATAAAACTGATGGTCTACTCTGTGAAGTTTCACTTAACTCACAATAAAAAGCTGAATATATATATATATATATATATATATATATGTTGTTGTTGTTGTTAAGTGC